>NC_047041.1:81771915-82029415 GCF_011762595.2 Tursiops truncatus
TCCAAATTTCCAGGCTCCCATCATGGAGCTAATGAATTAGAATTTGTGGGAGCAAGGCTGCAGAATCAGTAGTTTTAATAAGCTCCCAGGAAGGAAACCCAGTAAAGAACTTTGTGCTGTCATTTGAGACCACTGAGACATACTCACCATTTTCAGAAACTTGACAAAATTTAACCATTCATTATTTTTAAACTAAATGTTAACTTTGGGATCATTCTATAAATTTTCATCATCAAATAAACTGTATAATGCTAACATTTCAATGATTTTGAAAATCCAATATTATTTTCTGAAGTTCACCTTTTATACATATATATACAAAATCAAAACTCATTCTATGTTTATAAAGCATAAGCACTTGACACTATTAATATAATTAAGTACCAGCTTCCAAACAGTGAAATGCCAAAACCACCCCATTCATTTACCAATAATTCCCCAATGGCTATATAATCCATCTATTTCAGAACAATATACAAGTTGTACAAGCAATAGTTGAAGGATATTCATTCAAATGGAAGAAATATCATTTAGCATTATTACAGGCTAGCTGTCATGTGCCAGTCTACAGTTCATGCATGGCCCTTTAGGGGTAATACTAAGGCTCACAAATTACCAAAAAAGAAAAAAAAGTTTATCATCTCTTAAATAATCAATAAGTCCTATGATTCCCATCCTGCACTACTGTTACAGTTGACTTATTTTTTTTTAAATTTTCTTCATTTCTCCCATCCTATATCCCTTTTTCTTATCTCCAAAAATAACTCCCTTAACTTTTATTAAAGACACATTATGAGTCACCTGTGCAATAAATTTATTAGCTGTAGCTTTTAAAGATGAGTCAACTTTATGTTATCAACAAGGTATTAAATTCAAGTAACCGATACCTATTTGAAAAGAATGTATGTCACTGAGAAGACCCTATATGTTTACAATGAATTTAATTAAGATGAGTTTATTTGGGACTTTCCAAAGGAGATAACCATTTCTAGTCAAGTAATAATGGCTAGGACAGGGAAGGAAAAAACACTTAACTCTCAAACGCCACTCAGTAAACAGCTGATTAAAAAACAGAAAAGTAAACAGTGACCATGTTTAATAAAAGTTTTGAGACAAATTTTATTTTGAAAGGAAAGCTACTCTTTTGAAATAATTATATAATACTATTATATAAACTACCATAGAAAGTTACCCTGAGAAATACACTACCTGACAAAATAATTTGAAATTACACATAAACCAAATATTGTATATTTAAAATAAAAGTAATTATATTACGAGGATAAGAAAAAGCTTTTAGTCCACTTATTTCATGAATAGATCTTTTCAGTGTAATAGAATTTTACATAAACAGCTTTTCAAATAGTAAAAATACAAACAGAAGGCTAAAGAAGTCCTTTAAAACGAACATAATGCAGTTCAGTAGAAATATTATTAAGCTTTCTCATTCATTCACTTTAAATGGGACAACCAATGAAGAAACACATTTTGGAATACAATAGCTTGGAACCAGTTAAAAAAAAATCATTTAGAATAACAAATTTGCTAGGTAGGTTTGACCAACGATCGCTATATAAATTTATATTTTATTATTGTTTTTTTAGATAAAGACCTCATATGGAGAAAAGTAAAATGTACTACACATAAACAGAGACTGCAAGTAAACCAATATATTATGCATAATGGATGATTATATTTCAGTTATTCTTATAATTTCAAAAAGACTTTAGTCACCTATACTTAAGATTTTTAAGTTTAAAAACATTAAGATTAACGTTTTATAATCTATTTTTTCAACTATAAAGCTACTAAATCAAAAAACATAATAAGATAAAAATCAAGTCCTATGAATAAATATTTTAAAAGTATTCCAGGATCATAACACTGACAACACTAATTATCTTTTCCAGTCTTGGCAGTTATGTTGCATACTGTTTGGGTGACTGATGGGATAATTTCACTTCATTTTCTCTCAGTTTATTCTGGACCATGTAAGAAAAGAATATTAAAATAATTAACACCTCTAAACAAAGTAGTTGATAAAGTTTTTGGTTGAAATAAAATGCTTAAAAAAAGAAAACCTCAATTAACTAATACATGATTCTAGAGCAAGTAACTAAACCCCCATCTGCTAAAGGAAAACTTTGACTAAGAATTTCTGATTTTAAAAAATAGTCATTCAGTATTAATATAAACTATTTTATGACTTTTACATAAGATCATACACTTTCACAAAGAGCCTTTTTTATCAGCAGTTTGAGTCAGCATTTCCTTAATTATCAAAAGTATATGTCGATATATTTTGATATCATTAAACATTTTATTCACTAAAAATATTTAATCAGCAGGAATTGAAGCAGTCATAAAACAGGTAAAACGTATGACAAAACAAATTACTCCAATTCCTTATACCTATAGACAGTAGGATTTATTGATAATGGCCTCATATCTAGAAGAACACTAAAGTCTTTATTATTTAATGTCAAATATAAATCTTTACCAATAGCAAACACATTGTATCACCAAACTAGAAAAAGTATAAAAGACAATAATCAACTTTTCTATTTGAACATTTTAATACATTTTAAGTCATACATAGTTTACAGTCTATATATGTCTTCCATAATTTTGAGTCATATAGCTTATAATAAGGCAACATATTTTTAATAATAAAAAAGCATATTCTTTGCCTTGATCACCTGATTTTTTTGGTTGTTGTTTATAAAATTAATCATAGTTAGCAGGATAGAAATCGCTTTGAGCTTCATGAATGACATCCAAGAGATGGGAAAGGATTAGTTCTCAGTTGCTGCCAGTTATAGTGCCAGGTGGCTTTTTCTGCAGTGAAGGTGTTACAGATAATCCCATTACACTGGTACTAAATCTTGCAGACATCAAAATTATCACCAAGGTTCCTTTTCATCCCATCCTTTCCAAATGACTGGAAGTCGCTTCACCTGAAAGAAGTCAAATCCACATGCAGCTGCTGCTTTAGCAGACAGCAAACTCCCTGAGAATGCCAGTCGTGATTCAATTTTGCTGTGCTGGTGGCCCCCTATTCCCTGTCCAATAATACATCTGTTAAAAAATCCTACAGCTACAAATCAAGTTTAATCCTACTAGGGACCTCATGTTGGTCTTGTCTTCCAAAAAGGCAGCAGGTTCTGCTGTCTATCTGCTGGCGTCTGGGGAATACCATTTAAATCCCAGCCCTACTTAGAAGAATAAGCTAAGGATCACAAAACATGACCTCAAAAACCCTGATATGACTATATTCTGACCCAGAGGCATTCATTCTAGGTGAAGATTAGAACTTTGCATAATAAGATTACACAGCAAGTGAATGATATCAAGGGACTATCCATATGCAGCCGCCTGGTTTTCTATAGACAGCCTGTGCTCTGCAATATGCAGTGCAGACGAAAAAGAGCTTGGTCTTTCTAGCTGAAATAAAATAGATTCACATAAATTAGTTGGCCATTTCCAGATTCCTAAATCCCCTATTACATCTTTTATTGACAGCTCCGGTGAGGATAGCACAAATGTTATTCCTTTTCATTCTGTGCTTCTAGAACAATCATGCTCTGTAATTGAAATGTACATAGATTATGGCTAGAAATTAACATCTTGTTTGCTGTAATCTTGGATTACAATTGACTGTGTACATAATAAAATTAGGAAATCAATGGATGGATTTATCATCTCCAAGAAACTAGAGGCATTGTTTAAAGAACAGTTCAACATTTTGTGCCAACACTTTAAATGTATAAGTCACAAAGAGAAGTCAATAAAAATTTAAGTGAGTAAAAGAATACAACAGGCATCAGCCAATATCTACATAAAAGTTAGATTACATAAAAATTAGTTCATTTCCCTCAAAATTTAGAAAATGTGAATTATTCAGAGGTTTCACAAACAGGATTTTCTCCCTAAACCATACATGAACAAGGTGGTCAGTTACATATAATAAGGCCTCTACTTTTTTATAAAGTAGTTACAGTAGCAGGATTTTATACAAATCATCTTGATCATTTTATACTTTAAAATATTTGAATAAATTCAAATCAATTGTAATTCAAAGTTTTATAATTCTTAACTGTATACTTTTAAAGTACACAGTGAAGTAAACTCTCCTTATATTTATATATATACAGAGCATTTAAAATGTATGGAATCCTAGAAATATTTAAAAAACAATACTTTATGTTCAGTTTTCTTCCAAGAAAATGAAAACTGTACCAACTCTAAGCCAACATATATGAAAAAAGAGATTCATATTCATTCACCCAAATACCTATCCAGAAAAATTCTAATGTGATAAGAAGGAGTTCTCAACTTTATTTAAAGAAAAAAAGAAGTATCAAGATTTGCCATGGGATTCTTATAAAATTAAGATGCTCGGTATACCTGAAATATGACTTATTTGACAAGTTTGATTTGCCCACAATTGTTGAGGAACATACTACATCCATTACGTTGGCCATTATTATCTCCTTATCATCACAATACCTGTAAGCATAGCGCCATAATATCTGATAAATACTCAGAGTCAGGTAACATAATTCTGATTTTGTGTATAAATCAGGCACCAATATTATTAGTGCTAGAGCTATAAAAAACACTATATGTAATTTCAACTTTATAGAACATGAATACTGTTTGATTATCTTTATTAGAATATTACAAGAAAATTAATGAAGAATGAAAAATACACATTTCTGTTATGATTTTTATATGTAATACTCTAGAGCTACACTGTTCAATAAGGTAGCCATTAGCTACATATGGCTATCGAGCACTTGAAATGTGACTAGTCCAAATTGAGATGTACTGTAAGTATAAAATATACACTGGACTCTGAAGACAGTACAAAAAGAGAATAAAATATTTTGTATTAATTACATATTGAAAAGATAATATTTTGGATCTAATGGGTTAAATAATATATATATATGACTTGCATTATATTTCTCTGGAACAGCACTGCTCTAGCAGATCATACAATTTCAATAACATACTCCTAAGCTAACTGAAATTGTACTACTAATAAAAACACTAAAGCAGAGGGTTATTATGGAAAAACAAACATTCCAGTATCAAAGCTGATAGAAAAACCTAGTAAAGAAAAACAAAATGTTGTCATTTATTTTCTATTTCATATCTCTAGCTTAAGGGTAGTGGGGGAGAAGGGACCAGCCAAATCAATGACCAACATGTACCAAAAAAGAATGTTTTATAGTTACAAAAATGCTTTAACCCAGTAAACAAAGGTTTTTAGAAAAAACACAGCTTGGGCAACTTCATAAAAGACTAGTAAGGTCTGTGTGTTATCCCTCAATGAGTCCAATAAACAGCAACTTCAAAAAAGTCTGGATCTAGACAGGGCCGTGATTTTTGCCTAAGGTGCTATATAATTGTTTATATTCAAATTTTAAAACTATATTTTAAGTAATAACTATAATAGAGATTTGAGGCATTTAGTATATTTCAGAATTTTAGCAAAATTTAAAAGATCAATTTTATAAATTACTAGAAAACTGCTTTTTCATTAGTCTTCTCATCATTTCATCAATGTAGGTAAAGAAAAAATAGTCCATTAATAAAAAGTGTTTTACAGAAACAAGGCAAACCGTAAATAGTTAAAGTATAAAACATATACCTAATTTAATTCAAGAAAGTTAACGACTGATTTAGTATGACCACAGACAACTGATATCATACAATTAAAACACACAGTCTATCTTTGTCACACATTGGAATATTATTTCAATATAAACAACAGTATGTAAGGTATTAACTCATTTAAAAGTTGCTTTTTCATAATTATTCCTTCATAATATGTATCTAAAATACTAAGACTAAAGATGAAATATGAGTATCAATAAATAAGATGCGTAAACTCTAAATCAATTCTTCATGACCCAGCCATGCCACTTTTTCCTATCCTTTTAAAATTATTTAAGTTCTTTTCTTTTCTGGTTACAAGTATCACACAGACATAGACACACATAGACACAAAAAAAAACCCAAAATAATAACAATAAAAAACTTTCTAGTCATCAATATATGAGTGCAATGATATTCAGTCTAAGCTAATCCCCAGACATCCAAATTCATGAATAAAAATTCATCAGTTTTAAATACACTGAGCCTATTAAGCAAGAACAAAAGCATATGCACAAAAGAGCTTTTAATATATTTCAAAGCCCACAAGAGCCATGGTCTCATTAAAATTATAAATTACACAAACATGGAATGAAGATTCAAACTGCAGTGCAGCTAAGCAGATTACAGAAAACCCCGCGTTCCATATGATAACACACCATGGCCCTCCCAGATGGAGGCTTGGAACAAAAAGGCCATCACCACAGCTAGGGAAAACCTCCTTGTGATCTCTGGTTTCTGTTCAGCAGATGACAGCCAAATAATATGTTGATTATTCTGTTTGTGCTGCTAAGCTTGTAAGATGGAATAAAAGCGATATGATCTATTGTGAACCCAATGCTAATGTGTTGCTCCACTCATAAATAATATGCTGAATTTATTTTGAAAATATCTTTTATCTGAATTTCAGTTTTCAAATGCATGAATTAAAATAAAAGCCAGTAGAAAATTATATTTAATGTTATGCTTTAAACTAAAAAATGTAGATGACAAGTGAAAAATATCTAGGTGCTTAGTTAAGAGTCAAGTACAATCACCTTTCTTTAATTTCAGCACTGTGATCAAAGACAAAATATATTTTTAAATAGGCAATTACTCTCATGAAATATAAATGTAAAATTAAGTAATACAATAGTCATGAAGTTAACAATAAACATTATTGACAAGATAAAAACTAAAATACCAGGGTATATAAAAACACTTTGCTGCAATATAAATAATAGCACATAGAACAAATACCTAAAATATTTTTGAATAATAAAAAGTATCACTGAAGGCGTTATGAATGTTAACTTGTACACAAATGGATGCTCACAAGAAATCCTACTTAAAATCAAAATAATTAAAAAGAAGCTTATATAGTAGGAAGCAGCCGCATAGCACAGGGAGATCAGCTCAGTGCTTTGTGACCACCTAGAGGGGTGAGATAGGGACGGTAGGAGGGAGATGCAAGAGGGAGGAGATATGGGGATATATATATATGTATAGCTGATTCACTTTGTTATAAAGCAGAAACTAACACACCATTGTAAAGCAATTATACCCCAAAAAAGATGTTTAGAAAAAAAGAAGCTTATAAAAATAATTTGCAAATATAATAGCATTCATATCGCTTTGATGACAAAAGTTAAAACCTAATTTTTCTCCTCAATTAAATATCCTAAACTTTAACAGCGTAAACTATACCCAAATGAGGTCACTGGAATTACGTCTGTAAATACTTCACAAGATTTCATGGATAAACATTTTTATGAATACTAGAATTGTTAAAAATATTGAAAATCATAACATTTTCCCACCCCAGAAATTCTTTCCTGGATTTTCTAGTAAACTTTCCTTAAAGACAAACAAATAAATAAAGCAGTACATTAAAGCTGCAGGTAAGGTAAACACAGATTACACACTATTTTCTTAAGGGGGTATTTTGTAGGCGGTACATAATTATGTTCATTTACAAAAGTCCACTTTGTTTTTCTGTCTAGAGACATAGATTGAGTCTAAAAAGAGAAGCAAAACTGCCTAACATGAGAATACAGGCTAAAAATTACGGATGCAAAAGGTAAAATTACAACACTTTTAGAGAAAAACACAGAACACAGAACATCCTTGGCGTAGACAATTATTTCTTAAGTAAGATGTAAAAGCACTAAACATGGGCTTCCCTGGTGGCGCAGTGGTTGAGAGTCCGCCTGCCTTTGCAGGGGACACGGGTTCGTGCCCTGGTCCGGGAAGATCCCACATGCCGTGGAGCGGCTAGGCCCGTGAGCCATGGCCGCTGAGCCTGCGTGTCCGGAGCCTGTGCTCTGCAACGGGAGAGGCCACAACAGTGAGAGGCCCGTGTACCGCAAAAAAAAAAAAAAAAAAAAAAAAAAAAGCACTAAACATAAATGACAAACTAGACTACTTTAAAGGCATAAACTTCTGTTCATCAAAAGCACTATTAATAGATTGAAAAGGCAAACCTCAGAGTTGGAGAAATATTTGCAATACCTAAAAAAATGAAGGACTCATATTCGGAATATATAAAGAGCTCCTACAAATCAAAGAAAAAGGCAGCCCAACAAAAAAATGGGCAAAAGAAGTGAACAGGCACTTCACAAAAGAGAATAACAAATAGTCAATATACATATGAAAAAGTGCTCAACTTCATCAATCATCAGGGAACTAGAAATTAAAACAGTATAATGATTTACTACTTTATACCCACCAGAATTGAAAGATGGCGAAAAGGGAGAGTTAGCAAAGACGCAGAGCAACTTGAACTCTCATATGAACGTAAATTAGTACAACCATTTCAGAAAACTGGCAATTTTGATTAAAGCTGGAAATAAACGTACTTATGATCCAGTAATTTTGCTCCTAGACATATGCTCAGCAGAAACCCATAAATATATTAATCAGGAGATATGTATTAGAATGTTTATATTTAACATTATATGGAAATCACCCAAATGTCCATTAACAGAATAGATAAAAAATAGTTGTGATATAGTCATATAATAGAATGCAGCAATGAAAATGAACAGATTACAACTACATGCAACAATGTAGTTGAATCTCAAGACATAATGTTGAACAAAGGAAACCAGACATAAAAAAATTATACTGTATAATTCTATACATAAAATACAAAACCAAGCAAAACTAATCTATGCTATTAAAAGTCAAGGCAGTGGTAATCCTTGTGCAGGGAGGGAGACAGTGGCTGGAAGAGAGCATGAAGGTGTCTTCTAGAGTGCTGATAATGTTCTTTTTCGTATCTGGGTGCTGTTTGCATAATTGTATTTGGCTTCTAAAAAATTCATTGAGCCATCCACTTATAATATGCACACTTTTCCATATATATAGCTTTCTTTAAAAATGCAATTTTGCACACAAATACAGATATACAAAGGTAGTCAAAATCCCTGTCATAAGAAATTTAGGAACAACTAATGTATGTATAACCTAAAGGTGAAAACTAAAGGTTCTTATACTACTTATTTGAATAATCAATTTTTCAAACCAATAGGTAAGATAAGTTCCTGAACTCTTATAAAAGGAGGAGCAACAGCTATTCACCTATTATATTCCCCAGCTCCCAATCTACAATACCATATTTTCAGAGATAACTGGCCTTTGTGTCAGAGTAGCTGCTGGTGCCGCTATTAACAGAGCTTCTAAAATAGTCTCAGTACTAAAAAATTGCCCTTCTGTGAGAAACTAAAGTAGCACAGAAGATAAGGCAGTATAAAGAATATGTTTGCCGTTTTCCTCATTGCCCTCAAATTTCATAAGCTTTTATTTATTATGAAAGCTTATTACCTAATTTAATGGGAATCTTTTGAAAACATTTATTTTACTTTTCAGTGAAGTTAAAATATAATTCTTTAATATCAATATCCTATAAATTAAATGAAACTTCATGATAATTTGACAATTTACATCTCATTATTTCCCACTTAAATATTTTCCCTTACTTCTATACTGGAACCAACACACGATTTACAACACTGTTTTTCTCGTATTGAAAAGATACTTTAAGAAATAAAGTATCTTCCCTGGTGGCACAATGGTTAAGAATCTACCTGCCAATGCAGGGGACATGGGTTCGAGCCCTGGTCTGGGAAGATCCCACATGCCGTGGAGCAACTAAGCCCATGAGCCACAACTACTGAGCCTGCGCTCTAGAGCCCACGAGCCACAACTACTGAGCTCATGTGCCACAACTACTGAAGCCTGTGTGCCTAGAGCCTGTGCTCTGCAACAAGAGAAGCCACCGCAATGAGAAGCCCGTGCACCATAACAAAGAGTAGCCCCCACTCTCTGCAACTAGAGAAAGCCCACGCACAGCAACAAAGACCCAGCGCAGCCAAAAATAAATTATAAAAAAAAAGAAAGAAGCTAAAAGAAATCACCTAATGATTATATAGTTCACATTTTACTTGTATAATAAATATTTATTCAGTTCTTACTATCTCCCTGGCTCTGCGGATAAAGGAACAAAACTGGCTAATTCTGTGGGAAATATAGTAGGTTTATCCCTTTCTTTCTCTCTCTCATTTGACTAACAAATAAAACTATTTTTAACTAGTAACATAGTCACATATTCAAAAATTAAAAACAATCTAAAAGATATACAGTAAAAGTTCCATCTACTTTGTTTTCCTTACCCATCCACATACAAGATTTAGATTTTGTATACCTGTCCAAATTTTCTTTATGCAAATATAAGCAATTATGAATATATCTTAAGCCTCTCCTCCTTTACACAAAAAGTAGTTTACTATACACTCTGCTTGAACTTTGCTCTTTTCAAATAACAATGTATGCTTGAAAACTTTCCAAATCTTCATATAGAGAACAACCTTTCTATTTTTACAGCTGTAGAGTACTTCACTGTACAGCTATGCCAGAGTTCATTCAACCAGTACCCTACTGATAGATAGTAGGGATGTTTCCAATCTTTTGCTGCTACAAAAGAAGCTACAATGAAAACTTTTATGCATATGTTTTGTTTTGTTTTGTTTTGTTTGCGGTACGCGGGCCTCTCACTGTTGTGGCCTCTCTCGTTGCGGAGCACAGGCTCCAGACACGCAGGCTCAGCGGCCATGGCTCACGGGCCCAGCCGCTCCGCGGCACGTGGGATCTTCCCGGACTGGGGCACGAACCCGTTTCCCCTGCATCGGCAGGCAGACTCTCAACCACTGCGCCACCGGGGAAGCCCTGCATATGTTATTTTATAAGTACGTAAGTATATCTGTAATAAATTCCCAGAATTGGCTGAGACAAGTGTGTAAATGCATGGGTCTTTCTCTAGAAATTGCTAATTTTTCTTCTGTGGGGGCTGTGTCATTTTGCTTCCACCACATATACATCTGAGATGTATACCAGAAAAAGCTATTCTTCTCTTTGGGCCTCTAAGATATTTTGTTCATTAGGCAATTCTCAAAGATGTTCTCATTGGAAAAAACTATATGAAGTTCTTTGTTTATTTGTCCCCAAATGCATATGTAAAATTGCTGACTTAGTTTTCAAGTTGGAAAAATATCGCTGATGTAGGAAATCATCATATTGATGCCTAATGTGCTGGGATAGCAACTGTCTATCTCTCTTCCCGAGATCTCCTTTCATTTAAAAACAAATATACACCCCCCATCCCAATTTTTTTCCTTTAAATTCACATTCAGTACTTTATAATTGGGAAAGCAGTCAAATGCATTTCACTTTTAAGTGAATGTTTTCCTGAAGCACTTAAATGTTTTCTGGAAACCAAATCTATGTTACTTCTATATTTTCCTTTACAAAGCTATCATTTCAAAGGTAGTTTAATCTTTATGACTGACATTTTCAACAGGCAATGTCACCTAATACATTGTTTTTTATTTCAAAGCCCATCCTGTCAAATATCTTATCATTAAAAACAACCACTTAAAGCTCATTGGACTTCCTATTTAAGGAATCCTTAAGTAAATCCAGTTTCAATATCACTGTTTTATAAGAAAATATGTACATGATAATTTTTATTCCCCAAATAAGGATACCATAGTATTGATACATGCAAATCTAGGCTGCATTTCAATCATCCAGAAATCAGTTGTGAGATAATCTCAGTCTCTTGGAACAAAGCAGTAAGACAAGTTGCTGACCCCAAAGTAAATTTTAAATTTACTTTCTATGCCCTTAATCAGTAGATGGGGCAGACCATACTTAAGCTCTCACCTAACCAATGAATATGTTAGGTAAATGCTGATTTTTACATTAGAGTTAATATAATGCACTGAGAGCAAAAAACAAGAATTACCTAACAAAGGTAAAACAAAACAAAACAACAACAAAAAAACCACATTGTAAGCAGCACCCAGGACATAAAAGTCATCAGTCTAAGACAATTTAGGAAAGCGGTCCTAGACAGCATAACGGTCTCTGAGGAAATCACATAAATTCTGTGAAATGACTAATGTTAACAATAACAACTCTGACCCATCAAAAAAAACAAAAACAAAAACAACTTACATTATACTCAATTTGTTCTGTTTAAGAAGACAGAAGGGTACGTTCTATATTTCAAAAACATTTTATAAAAAAATATTCATATGAAATAAACTTTGGCACAGAAAAGGATAAGATTCAATTATTCACAAAATTAACAGATGAGGAAATAGTACACCACTTGTTAATAACAGGCCAATGAATGAGGAATTATTCTAAGTAAGATTCTCAAAGTTAGAATATACCACAGTTGCCTTTCAGAAGATGAATTGTAATAAAGTGCAGTAACATTTTGGGGGCCTTTAAACATACAATTCTCTGTGCAAGGCCACTTCTTGGTTAAGAGTCAAAAGAATACCTGATAATTTCTGAAAGCTAGTCATGCATATTCTCCACTTCAATGGCTGGACACACTCAAGAATATATCCTGATTTCACTTTTCACTTTCTTTTCTTTAAATTGTGACTGCCACTAAGTAGACAGTTTGGTCTGGTTTCTGGCTCCAACCTTGTGCAATTCACTCAATCTCTTTAGCTCTCCTTATTTTCTTCATCAGTAAAGTGAAGAAGTTATAGAAAACATGATATAATTGTAAATGGAATCAAAGTGCTAATAAAGTAAAACAAAGAGTTACTACATTAGGTCCTATATCTGTATATCTACTACACATATACTATTTTTAAACTGTCACAAGTTACATGGCACTCTACCATATATTTAAGGCCTACAGTAAAGAAATTATGATCACTTCAGAATCTTTTCCAACACTTAATATGTGTCACTCTCAGGATACAACAACTTCCTCATGTACTCATTTAAATTAATTTAAAATACCACTATAATCAATTATCTTTAACCTGAAAATATATGACATTTTCCCACTTGACACATAAAAATCAACATATGATATGTAAAAGAACGTTCATGGAAATGTTAATTATAATAGCCAAACACCAGAAAGAACCCAAACATCCACCAAAAACAGAATGGATGAATTCTGTCATATTCATTCCAAAGGAATAACACATGATAATGAAAATGAATAAAATAAAACTACATGCAACTATGTAGATGACCTTCAAAACATAATGCTGTGTAAAGGAAGAAAGAATGCATATGATTCCGGAAAATGGGGCTCACCAGTAGGCCCATCTGTGTCCCATGCTACCCCACAGGAGCACCCCACAGCTGCAGCAGTGTCACACTGCAGCAATCTAGCACCAACCCAAAGGGAAGTACAAAGGTCGTCACAGTCTCCAAGCTCAGTCAGGATCCAATATGAGCTCCAAGACTGGCTGTAGGGTCTGGACCCCAGCTCCACCACTCTAGCCACCTTTCTGTGTCTGTGATCACAGCTGCCACCTGCCAGGAACTACCAGACAAAGCACTGGAGACCCTGTGGTTAACACTGGTGATAGACAAGGATGGGACCTCTGTGGACTGCAAGGACTTCTTCCAATTGTTGGAAGAGGATACATGCCTGATGATGCTGGAGTTCAAGCAGAGTTGGAGCCCCAGCAGGAATAGGTGCTATCATATGGCCTAGGCTGGGAGAAGCCCAAGCACAGCAAGGACATCGCCCTCATTACCTTGAACATATACAAGCAAAACCCTTGAGACCTCTTTGGCCTGAACATCAAAGCCACACTCTACAGGATCTACTCCATGAGTTGTGACTTTCAAGTACTTGGCCCAAAGAAAGTACTCAGGGAGCTCATCCAGTTGAACCTCCATGATGCTGCTGCAAGGCCTGAGACACGTTGCTGGGAATTTCCTCTACCCTTTGCAATGCAGTGGAGGAGGCTGAGCAGTGACAGTGGCAGCAGCAGGGTCCCCTCCATCCCTACTGAGAAGGGGCTCTGAGCTTCTGCCCCAGACTCGTTCCAAGAGATACCCTGTGAGGACTGTGACAGCTCAGGTTTGGAGACCTGGAGGCAGTACAGACTAGATAACTCACCTGACTTCCCCCATTATTCTCTGACAGCACTGTGATAGGTTCCATCAGCATAATGGTTTCCATGCCTAGCCTATACACTTTCCTCAAGAATGCTGTCCTTTCCTAGCGATCTTTCCAGCCTCTCACTTACCCTGAAAGGCTACAAACTTGTCCCCAGGCATCTTGATCCCATTCTGATTGCAGATACATCTAAATTCCTTACAACTCCTCCTGTCCCTAAGCTCTTTAGTACAGTGAAGTCAGCCCTCTGACTTTACCTTAAGCTCTCTATTTCTTCATACCCTTCCCCTTAAAAATAACAAAAACATTTCCAACAAAAATACAAAAAAGTTTATCCAAAAAAAGAATACATATGAGTCCATAAAGATTAAAAAGAGGCAAAATGTGAACACACTGCTGAGGAATACACATAAAAGTGATAAAATTATATAGAGAATTATCTAAATAGTTATCACAAAAATCAGGACATTGGTTACCTCTAAGGAAAAGGAAGATTATACCAAGAGCTTCTGGTATGTCAGTAATGATCTATGGTTACTGAATGTCTGCTTTATACTTATTCATTTTATGTTTCTATATAGTGTTATATTTCATAATAAAAATATTTAAAATGATATACTTTCTGAAAAAATATATTCTGAAAGAGAAGGAAGAAAGGGCTCCTCTTTTTTGCTAACAATTTTATTTTCTTGGTCTACATTTCTAATTTTTATTGCAATATTTTAATAATAAAGAAATAAGTTACTATGCCTAATTCTCCAGAATCTTAATAAAGAACAGATTTTACAGGCTTTTCAAATGGCCACAAAAAAAGTACCAGGTCATTAAAGAGTATAAGATCAGTTATTTTGTTAAATTTTTGCTTAGCTCAATGTTGTGCCTGTTGCTTTTTCTTCTTTTCAAGAAAATGTATGCTTACTTTCAAAATAAATCTATATTACACCCAGATATTAACTTTATGCAGGCTGCACTCCAAAAAATATATAATAATTTAGCTCAAAAGTAGGAAGAAAAACTTTTAACTCTCACACATTTTAAAACAATTTTAGGAACACCTGTGTTTGCATTCAGTATGAGGGTTCATAATAGGATGGACACAAATATGACACTTGAGATCCAATCCAATGTCACTCTGTGTAAGAATGGTTCACTGTGTGCACTAGAAAACATAACCACTAGATTACAGGATGGATATACAAAACAAGTTACACTTAAAGTCCACTGTATAAAATGTAATGTAGGGTAACTCACTCAAAATAGATCCAACAGTGTCTAATTTAAATTATACTAAAGATGTTTTAAATAGTTCCTTTGGAAAAACATAAAGGGAATTTAAATGATTACAAACGAGATAATAATAATAATCAGACAGTTACAAACATATACACACACATATAATTTAGGAAATCCTAAAAGTTCCATCACCTACAAGCACCCTTCAATGTATGTTTGTTACAACTTTTAGATGCCACTAAACAGGAAGCAGACAATAAAACTTAGAAACAAGACTATCAGCACTTTCATCAGGCTTCAGATATCAACATAATAGGTATCACCCATTATGAAAACAGAGCTGCTTTGGTTGTATACTGTTGTTTTTTTGTGAATGCAGGCAAGGATTCCCCTCTATAGCGGGTCCAGCTAACCAGTTATTTGCCCATCTATTAAGTGCCAACTTTAAAAAATTATACTATGTCCAGCAGGGAGCAGCATTACAACATTCATAAGACTTAACCACAACATGAAACCGACAGAAGAAAAAGAAGGAAAAAAACCCACTTACCATAGGTCTTTTCAATGATACATTCAGTTTTTAGGGCAATTGCAGGGCTTCCAGAAAAAACATCTAAAGCATGTCTCAAAGCATATATAGGTGATCCATGGTTTCAGGATTCCTAAAGCAGGAAATCAAAATTATATTAAGTAAAGGCTTCTTTCAGCCATATTTAGTTGAAGTAGTATATAATATGACCAAGTGTCTCTCAGCTGTTAAGGTGCATCTTCCTTATTGGATCAATAGGATTCTGAATTCAGATATTCTATGACACTTCGGATAAAATGATTTTAAAAAGCAGAATATTAAAGTCCTTTGTTTACCAGAGAATTTAAGTAGAAGAAAGTAAATGGGTGACATAATACATCAATCAACCTACAGAAAACTGTGGTCAAGGACTTAAAGGAGTTGATAAGCCAACCATATACAGTTATGATATATCAAATCCTTCTAAACAATTTGCAGGTAATAGAGAGGATATAACATTCATTTCTACAGGTCAGCATGAATGAATATCTAGGGTTAGTTTTAGTTTTAAGAATACAAAGGCAGCAGAGAAGTAGTTTGTAATGCTGATATGTTAAGCCTGATTAGTGTGATATTTACTGAATATGAGGAATGCACCTGATATTGTAGAAAAACTCCATGACCAGTCATAATATGTCAAAGGCAAAACATATTATGTTTGATATTCTCCTGGATGTCAAAACCTGCCTCATATTCAACAATAATAACTCCATGTCAGTTCTTATGACTGAGGAAATGATGTATCACCACTGTTATGTGAAACATTCAACAGTTTGCTTTATATGTGTTTACATGCAAAGTTTCATCGTTTACACCAAAAACCAAATTTTTGCCATTAAAAGAAGATAACATATGAATATTTACCTTGAAATGTATATAATATAAATAACATATATAATAAAAGTTTGTGTAATACATAATATCACATGTCAATATATCATAAATAATATATTTACTTGCAATTTAATGAATAATACATAAAATGGTTCCTACTATTTTCTACAGGGAAAATGGCATGAGAAGCTTGACTTAAGTGTATGATATCAAGACTACAGTTACTCTCTAATAATCATCATTAATTTGACTTAATTTGAAAGAAACTCTGATATATTCATCTTTTACCCTTTAACGCTAAGCTAGTCATAGCATTATTTCTTATTTTTTGCTCTCCTTAAAGTCTTCCCCATCCTATTTCTTGCCTTTGCTTTTGTATATTTCACTTTTCTGATACTTCCTCATTTTTGCCAATCTACCTTCCCTCTCCTTTATAATGCATTTCTGTTTCAACCCCAATTTTTGTTTTATTTAATCTTCTCTCTTTATGACCCTAACATCTTTCTTCCCTTTTCTCTTAGGACCCTTAAAAGTGAGGGTTGATTTTTTCTTTTTTGTTTTTTCTGTAACAACAATTGTGCTTAAATATACTCTTTCATCCACTTACAGGCACTGTGCTTGATCTTAATAATCCCACCTGTTTAGAACACTCAACTAAATATACTTAAATTATATTGCTGCTACTCATAAAAATATTTTTTCCTCTGAGTTACTGAAATATTTGAAGAACTCGCTAAACATTTTGGAGCCAGTCTTTTTTTTTTTTTTAAAGATTTATTTATTATTTATTTATTTTTGGCTGCGTTGGGTCTTTAGTTGCGGCACGCAGGATCTTCGTTGAGGCATGCGGGATCTTTCATTGCGGCGCATGGGCTTCTCTCTAGTTGTGGCGTGCGGGTTTTCTCTCTCTAGTTGTGGCATGTGGGTTTTCTCTCTCTGGTTGTGGTGCGTGGGCTCCAGAGCATGTGGGCTCTGTAGTTTGTGGCACACAAGCTCTCTAGTTGAGGCATGTGAGTTCAGTAGTTGTGGTGTGTGGGCTTAGTTGCCTGGCTGCATGTGGGATCTTAGTTCCCTGACCAGAGATCGAACCCATGTCCCCTGCATTGTAAAGGCGGATTCTTTACCACTGGACCACCAGGGAAGTCCCTGGAGTCAGTCTTAAAACACCCCAAATCTCAAGAAAATCTAATCACACACTCCTTCCATTCAATTTGAGAGGTGATTTAGGATCTCACTATATGGTGTGAATAAATACTGAGTAACAAACTTTAAGTTAACAGAACTTTGCTTTATTCATGTGTGTGTATGCCCATGTGTACAATATCCTCATCAAAAAGCAAAGACACATTAAAGAACCCCATACTTCTAATATATATTATAAAGTCTAAAAAGAAAAGTGATTTCCCTATTTGGCACTTTCTAATATGAATATTAACATTAACAGTATTAGCGTATGGTGAAATAATCTCACAACAAAATATTATGCAAAACTTTGAGTTTTAAAAATTATAAATAATTATATAACACATTTATAATATAATTACCTAAAAAGAGACTATAGTGGGTTGAGTAGTGTTCTCCCTTTCCCCCAAACTCATGTCCACTTGGAACCTCAGAATGTGACCTTATTGTAATACTGGATCTTTGTAGATATAATCAAGGTAAGGATCAATATGAGATCATATTAGATTAGGGTGGGCCCTAAATACAATGAGAATGTCCTCAAAGGAGACCGAAAAGGATACACAGAGACACAGAGAAAAAGACAATGTGAAAATGAAGGCAGACATTGAAGTTATGTTGCCACAGCCAAGGAAAGACAGGAGCCACCAGAAGCTGCAGGAGGCAGGGAAGGATCCTCCTCTAGAGCTGTTGGAACAAACATACTTCTGTTGACACCATAATTTTGGACTTCTGGCCCTGGAAACTGTAACGAAGTAAACTTCTGTTGCTTTAAGCCACCAAGTTTGTGGTAATTCATTATGGAATTCCTAGGAAATTAAAAAGATTTTGGTACCAGGAAGTGGGGTGTTGCTGTAACAGATAACAAAAAATTTAAGAAAAATAATAATGACTGAAGAGACTATTGGTAGATTGCCTTGAAGAGCCATCTGATATTGGATTGACCAAAAGTTCATTCAGGCTTTTCCATAAAATGGTACATAAAAACCCGGACAAACTTTTTGGCCAACCCAATAGAAATAAGAGACGTTAAGGAGATTCTGGTGAATGCTCAGAAGGAAGTGAACAGGATGGCTGAGAACACTTGTATCATCTTAGAGAATACACTTATTTGTCAGGAACAGAATGTTACAGAAATATTAACATTAACTGGACTTCTGGTGAAGTCTCAAGAAGGGAATGAGAGATGTTATTGAACACTAGAGGGAAGGCAGTCTTTGTTACAATGTAGCAAAACTGACATGTGTTCTAATGTTGGGTGAAAAGTAGAACTTGTAAGTGATGAGCCTGAATGTTTAGTTGAGATTTCCAAGCAAAATGTTGAAGGCATTTACTGGTTTCTCCTTGCTAATTATGGTAAAATGTGAGAGAAAGGAGATAAATTGAGGAATGAAAAAGGATAAAAGGAGATAAACTGAGGAAGTTAAGCAAAAAGAAATCAGTACTTGATGATTTGGAAAATTCTCAGCATATCTAGATTGCAAAAGATGCTAACATCACAAATCATTAGGAAAATGCAAATCAAAACCACAATGAGATACCACTTCAAACTCATTAGAACAGCTATTATCCAATAAATAAAGAAAGAACAAAAGTTGCTGAGGATTTGGAGAAAATGGAACCTCTCTGTACTGCTGGTGGGAATGCAAAATGGTTAAGCCACTGTGGAAAACACTTTGGTAGATCCTTACAAAGTTAAACATATGCTGCAGCAATTCTACTCTTGGTTATACCTAAAGGAATTCTAACAGATACTTGTACTCTGATGTTCATTACACCAGTATACACAATAGGCAAAAGATGGAAACAGAACAAGTGTCTATCAACAGATGTATGGATAAACAAAATGTGCTATATACGTACAATGGAATACTATTCAGCCATAAAAAGGAATGAAGTTCTGACACATGATACAAGATGGATGAACTCTGCAAAACACTATACTAAGTGAAAAACACTATGCAAATGCTAACAAAGAACAAATATTATACAATTTCACTTATGTGAGGTACCTAGATAGGCAAATTCATAGAGACAGGAAGTAGAATAGAGGTACCAGAGGCTGCGGTGATGGAGTGGGAAGGTTATTGCTCAATGGGTAAGGCATTTCCCTTTGGGATGATGAAAAAGCTCTGGAAACAGAAAGTGGAAATGTTTACACATCATAAATATACCTAATGCCATTGAATTGTACACTTAAAGATGATTACAATAATAAATCTTACGTATATTTTTATCACAAAAAGATTTTTCCTATGGAAAAAGGACCCAAGACCTTGAGCCAGATGCAAAGGCTGACATAACTACTTCAACTAGAGAATCAAGACTGAGCTACTGATAAGCTCTAAAATGAACATATTCCAATGCTCAATGAGGGAAAATGATCATCATATATGATAGTAATTCATTAATTCCATGTGAGTTCATTTAGGAAATGTTAATAGAAAAAGGAAACATGAGCTGTTTTTTAAATTTTTTTTAAATAAACTTAGAATACCAAACAGACTACAAAATTAATTTCAAATCTTTCACTCTGGAGAATGGTAAAATTATAGTACAAAATGGTCTTTAATTTTTTTTTTTAACTTTGCATTTTGGGGAATGAAAAAATATAAAAGGTAAAAACATGGCCTTAAAATGCTAAAGATTTTTAAAAGCAAATATATTTAAATGATTAAAAATCTTGTTTCAGTGCTGGACAACTCTGATAAAAAGTTCTTTAATATGAGTTGAAACTGAAATTTCTATGCTTTGGAGAAACAAAGGGGTCTAATTTCTCTTTCACAAGATTAAGACAGGTCTTCTGAAACTCAAAATCATTCACCTCTGTGTTAAGTATGTCTCACTTACTACTTGTTGTTTCATATCACAATCTCGAACCATCCTGGTTACTATGAATTTACTCATTTTATCAAGACAAATATGCCTCATTCCTTATGCAAATATCCATAAACTGACTAAATAAAAGGCTACCTTTAGGATACTAATGCTGAGTTTGGGTCCAGGTACAAATTGTAAATAAGCTTGAATTTTGTCATCAGACAGCTCATCACGGTTGTGAATCCTAGCTCTATCATTTACCAGCTATGTGAGAATGATGGTTAATTCTATGTATCAACTTGACTGGGCCATGCAGTGTCAAGATATTTGATCAAACATTATTTTGGGTGTTACTGTGAGGGTGTATTTGGATGAGATTAACATTTGGATCCTCAGATTAAGTAAAGCAGATTGCCCTCCCTAATGTGCGTGGACCTCATCCAATCCATTGAAGGCCTGGATAGAATGAAAGGTTGACCCTTAGGTCACTAAAAGGGAGTGAAAAGCATCAACATACTAGAGATTATGAAAACTTTCTAAAAGGTAGAAATAACAGTGATAGGTAGAACAGGGCAGAGAGAGCAACAGCCTAGCACAGGGTTTGGCAAACCATGGTTCACAAGGCAAACCTTCCAGGTTACCATCTGCTTTTGTATACCTTGCAAATTAAGACTGGTCTTTATACTTTTAAATGGCTCAAAGAAAAGAAAAGAAGAATATTTTGTGACATGTAAAAATTACATGAAATTCAAACTTCAGTGTTCATAAAGCATTATCAAAACACAGCTGTGCTCATTTTTTAATATACTGTCTACAACTACATTCCAATGGTAGCGTTGAAAAGTTATGAAAGAGGACATGTGGCCTGAAAAACCTAAAATACTTACTATTTAGTCTCCAAAAAAGTATGCTGACCCTTGTCCAACTACACACACAGGAGAATGTTTCAGGGAAGATGTAAATTTTCTTCCTGTAGAAAGGGGTTGTGGGCTGAACCAACAGTTATGGAGGATAAAAAAAGGTTTAACCTGCCTGAGAGGATTCTGGGCTCCAAAGTATAGTGGTTGAAACCTAGGATAGGATCCTCCTTATCAGGCTATTAGAGACGGACCTGGGCTGTCTGCTTGCTCTCTGCTTATCCACTCTGAGCAAAACACACCAATAAATTAGTCCTACCTATACCCAAAGCAACCTATAGATTTAATGCAATCCCTATCGAAACACCCATGATATTTTTTACAAAACTGGGACAAATAATCATAAAATTTATATGGACACACAAAAGACCCCAAATACCCAAAACAACCTTAACAAGAACAAAGATGAAGGTATCACACTCCCTGACTTCAGACTACTACAAAACTACGGTAATCAAAACAGTATGGTACTGGCACAAAAACAGAAATATAGATAAATGGAACATAATAGAGAGCCCAGAAACAAACCCACGCATTTATGGTCAATTAATCTATGACAAAGGAGGCAAGAATATACAAAGGAGAAAAAACAGTCTCTACAATAAGTGATGCTGGTAAAACAGGACAGCTACATGCAAAAGAATGAAATAATATTTTCTCATACCATAAACAAAAATAAACTCAAAATAGATTAAAGACCTAAATCTAAGACCAGAAACCATAAAACTCTTAGAAGAAAACATGCAGAACACTCTTTGACATAAATTGTAGCAATACTTTTTGGATCTGTCTCCTAAAGCAAAGGAAACAAAAGCAAAAATAAACAAATTGGACCTAATTAAAGTTAAAAGCTTCTACAGAGCAAAGGAAACCATTGACAAAACAAAAAGAGAACCTACTAAATTGGAGAAAATATTTGCAAATGATATGACTGATGAGGGGTTAATATCCAAACTATATAAACAGCTCATACAACTCAATATCAAAAACAAACAAGCAAACAAACAAACAAAAACACCCTAAACAACCCAATTTAAAACTGGGCAGAAGACCTGAATAGACATTTTTCAAAAGACATTTTTCAATAGACATTTTTCAACAGATGGCCAACAGGCACAGGAAAAGATGTACATCGGTAATCATCAGAAAAATGTCACTCAAAACTCCGATGAGATATTACCTCACGACTGTCAGAATGGCTATCATCAAAAAGACCACAACTAACAAATGTTGGTGAGGAGTCTGAGAATCGGAAACCCTCATATACTGGTAGTGAGAATGTAAATTGGTAGAGCCACTATGGAAAACAGCATGGAGAGTCCTCAAAAAAATTAAAAATAGAACTACATGATCCAACAATTCCACTTCTGGATATATATCCAAAGAAAACAAAAACACACAATTTGAAAAGATATATGCACCCCAGTGTTCACAGCAGCATTATTTACAATAGCTAAGATATGAAAGCAATCTAAGTGTCCATCAACAGATGAATGGATAAAGATGTGGTATACATATACAATGGAATATTAGTCATAAAAAAAAGAAATTCTGCCATTTGCAAAACATGGATGGACCTGGAGTATATTTTGCTTAATGAAATAAGTCAGACAGAGAAAGACAAATACTGTATGTTATCAATTATATGTGAAATCTAAAAAATAAAATGAATGAATATGACAAAACAGAAACAGACTCATAGATATAGAGAATAAACAAGTGATTATCAGTGGGGAGAGGGGTGGGGGGAGGGGCAAAATAGGGGTAGGGGACTAAGAGATACAAACTACTAGGTACAAAGTAGAGAAGCTACAAGGATATATTGCACAGAACAGGCAATATAGCCAATATTTTATAATAACTTTAAAGAGTACAAACTATAAAAATACTGAATCACTATGTTATACACCTGAAATTAATATAATATTGTAAATCGACATACTTTAATAAAAAAATACTAAGTCCTACCTACCCATAAGGAATTTCCATCAGTATTCTTTCCATTTAGGGTAATTTGCTAGCGAAAGAAAAGAAGAGAAAACCCACTCCAGTTATTTATATTATTCAACTGGTCATATATCAACATGAATGAACAACCAAGGATCACCAACATTTAAGGAAACCACAAGAATGAAAAAGAAGGCCCATGATGAAAAACAGAACAAGCAACTCTGGAGAAATCAGAGGTAATTCAGGGAGGAAAATAATTCTATTTAACATCTTCAGAGATATTAGTTAAGATATTGTATCTATGCGACAACAGGCATATGAAAAAGAGTAGAATTAAAACAACAAAGAGTAGAGTTTAAAGAAATTTAAAATAGAATGCCTGTCCACCACCAACTCCCCCCACATATACAAAAAAATAGAAAAGTTGAAACAAAAGTTGAAGAAATACAGAATAACAACCCAAGGAGGGTAATAATCTCTCTAAAACGTTACAGGAAAAGACCCCCAGGGAATACAGAGCAGGAAAAAGAAAAATAAATAGATACATCTTTCATGTAGAGCAGAGGTTGTCAAACTAGGGCCCATAAGCCAAATCCTGCCCACTCCATTTTAGCAAATAAGGTTTTACTGGAACACAGTCATGCTCATTTGTTTACATGTTGTCTATGGCTGCTTTTTTGCTACAACAACAGAGCTAAGTAGTTGCAACAGGGACCATATGGTCTGCAAAGCCTAAAATATTTTCTATTTGGTCTTTCATAGAAAAATTTTGCTAAATACTGATCTAGAGCTATGCTGTCCAATATAGCAGCAACTAGCCAAAAGTAGTGTTTAAATTTAAATTATTAAAACAAAATTAAAAATTCAGTTCCTCAATCATATCAGCCACATTGTAAGTACCCAATAGCCATATGTGTTTAATGGCTATTATACTGGTCAGTGTAGATATAGAATATTTCCATCAACACAGGAAGTACTACTGGACAGGGCTTACCTGGAAATTATAATAGGCCACTACAGCTATATATTATTTATTTATTTTTTTATTTTTTTGCTGTATGCGGGCCTCTCACTGTTGTGGCCTCTCCCGTTGCGGAGCACAGGCTCCGGACACGCAGGCTCTGCGGGCCATGGCTCACGGGCCCAGCCACTCCGCGGCATGTGGGATCTTCCCAGACCAGGGTACGAACCCGTGTCCCCTGCATCAGCAGGCGGACTCTCAACCACTGCGCCACCAGGGAAGCCTTACAGCTATATTTTAATTATTGCCTTTAAAAGTGCTACAATGAAAAACAAAAATACCTAAGAGAAGCAGGAAGAAAGATTAAATTCAGAAAAAGACAAAAATTAGTAACATTAGAAAAGGAAATAATTAATGCCTAAATCTAAGACATCATTCTATGAAAATAGCATTAAAATAGATTTTTTTTAATCCTTCGAAGTTACTGAGAGAAAAATCCAAAGATATAGTATTACAAATGAGAAACTAAATATCATAATGGATATGGACGAGATTATGAAACAATTCAATGTAGAGAATGCAATTAATTAATGCTACCAAATTTGAAAATAATTTAAAAAGTGTTTCCTAAGAAAATATAATTCAAAGAAAGGTAGAACAAGAGCTGTGAACAAAATGTTAAAAAAAAAGTTGTGTAATTTAGTTCTGAGTTTACGATGAAAATGTTTGCTAGGATTTTTAACTTTCTTCTTATCCTACAAGAAACTTAATATTCTTAAACTAGGAAAAAACAGCCAAAATATTTCCCTCTGCTAACACTACTTATTGGGCCAAGAAATATGTATTTCTTCAGAGGGGATCAGCACTAGTCTAAATGATCTTTCATGCAAAATCAGTAGATGTGATGTAAAAAGCTTCATATGGAATGGTTTTAAATATCTGGCCTTTCCCTGGGCTCCCATAATTATTCATACTGAGGAGGAATTGATACCTCATCAGAAATGTCCAGGATAATTAGAATAATGCATAGGCTTAGATTAGCACTGCAGCTTTATGCCTATGAGACTCCTCTAGTTGACACAGGAAAGGGGCACCAGGCATTAGTCAGCAGTTGTTAAATTCCTTACTTGGGCTCCATGCAAAGAAGAAGAACAGTCCCCGATTGTGAGATATACCTGTGCTGGGCCATTCTACCTCTGGAATTTCTTTTTCCTTTAACACTAAAAATGTTTAGTGTTTTAGTGTTTACCACTAAAAATGTCTTGTTCACCTTTATAGATACATTTACTTGAAAAATCTCCTTGAACCAAAACATGTTTATCTTTTGACACATCTACCCTATTACACTGAATATTCCCAGATGAGTATAAAGTGGATTTTTAAATTTTAACTTAAAACCCCAGTTTTCTGCTTATACTTAAGGATCCACTACAATTGGGATGAACGTAAATTCTCATGTGCCCTGGACAGTCCCAGATTACACCTGCTTTCCTGGCATCCAATATAATTCATGTATTTCAGCACTCTCAAAAGTGTTCTAAAAATTATTGAGGAAATCTAAACAAAAAGTAAAAAATGTTTTAAAATAAATGATGATGAAAACATAAAACGTTAGAAGTTGTAGGATACAGCTAGAACAGTGCTTAGGGAAAATCACCCTTAACTATAAATAGTATACTAGGAAAGAAGAAAGGTGGAAAATCAATGAATTAAGCTTTTATCACAAGGGAGAAAACCCAAAATTTCAGCAATCAAAACCAAAGAATGTAGGAGGAAGGAAATAATAAGAGCAGTAATCAATAAAATAGAAAGTAAAACATTTTACAACAATAGGGAAAAAATTTAAAAGCCAAAAGTTGGGTTTTAAAACAAGAAAGATTAATAAAAATGAAAAATCCCTAGCAAACCTAAAAAAGAAAAAAAGAAGAAACACAAGTAACCGATATCAGCAATAAAGAAATCATTTACAGTCACTAAAAAATAAGCTCATAACAGACAAACCCTCCCTTAGGTAACAACCACAAACTCAGGACAAAATACAAGAACAATTATGTGAAGGCTCTACAGATTGAACAGAACAAGATTTTGTTGGTGAGTTAAACTTGTAAGAAGGGATTTCCAAAGGTTGAGCATCTTACTTTTACTGATTTAGCTTGAGTGCAGTGCAGTACAGGTGGTTAAAATTCTGAGAGAAAAGAAGTCATCCTTCTGGAGAACCTGAAGAATCACACACTAACCGATGAAATGATAAGTCCAGAAAAATCTACCTAATATGTGTGACTCTATTTATTGTAAAAGTAATGTTCAATATGGCAGGGAAAGAACTGTCTTTTCAATAAATGGTGCTAGGTCAATAGGATATCTATGTAGGAAAAACAAATACACTTTCAGCCCTGCCTCACACCAAAGACAAAAAAAAATGAATTCCACCAGCATGCAGACTCAAATGTTTAAAAGTAAACAGCAGGGCTTTTAGATGAAAATATTGAGATTATCTTTGAACTCTTGGGAGTAGGCAAACCTAACCATAAAGTGCTAGACATAAGGAGAAAAACTAATCCTTCAGAATACATTCTGACTGAAATCGAAAGACGATGAACCGGTTCGCAAGGCAGAAATAGAGACACAGATGTAGAGAACAAACATATGGATACCAAGGCGGGGAAAGCTGGGGTGGGGGGCTGGTGGTGGTGGGATGAATTGGGAGATGGGATTGACATATATACACTAATATGTATAAGACAGATAACTAATAAGAACCTGCTGTATAAAAAAATTAAATTTTATTAAATTGAAAGAAAAGAATATGAAAAGGAAAGCCACAGACTAAGAGAATATATTTATAATACATTTATTTGAAACTGAACTCTTATCCAAAATATAAAAAGAATTCCTACAAATCCAGATTGAAAGACAAACAATGCAATTTTTAAAAATTGGCAAAGACACAAAAAGACTCTTCACAGAAGAGGTTATCCAAATGGCCAATAAACATAAGAACAGGTGCTCAACTTCATCAGTTCAAATCTAAATGAAAATGTCATACCATAAGCCTCTAAAAATAGCTAAAATGAAAAGAAAGACAATACTAAGTGTTGGTAAGGATGAGAAGCAACCAAAATTCTCAAACATTCCCGGTAAGAGTGTAAATTGGCACAACCATGTTAGAAAAATGTTTGGCCACAAATAGTAAACTAGCCAAACCCCTTTCAACAGTAAAAAGGATAATGATTTGTGACACAGTTACACAATACTATATAGCAACACTATACAGTAACAAATACTCCACAACTGTACACATTAATAACAGACATTTCACAAATATAATGGTGAGCAAAAGAAATCCAACACAAGAATAAATGGTGTATGGCCTCATTTATATAAAATACAAAGACAGCTAAAACAATCTGTGATGTTGGAACTCAGGACTGGGATTTCCCTTTATGAGTATACTGACAGGAAGCAAAAAGGGATTGCATGAGGTCCAAGAACTCCCTCTGTGCAGGCATGACCCTGGCATTCACTCATTCAATTATGCTGCCAGAATACTATCAGGCCCCATGATAAGCCTCACCATTTCTGTTATATGCTTTACATGCACAGACACAATAGTAATATGAGCTCTAGGTCTCAGAAAACTTGAAAGGCCAACCAAAGGGGTACGCACTTCTGTCATGGGGCGCTAGTTGCTTATCATGACCATTATGTTTTCTGGTGTAACTTTAATAGGTCACTGCAGTCTTTCAATTGTACCTGCAGACTTCTCAGAATACCCTTGCGGAAATGGTCCCACTATTTGGCCACAAGGGTGATATACACGCTGCTTATGAAACTCTCAGACTGAGATTTTATATAGCTGATTTCTTTGTACTTTGGACATTTTTTTTTTTAGGGACTTTATCATAGAGCAGTTTTAGGGTTACAAAAATTAGGGGGAAGGTACAGAAATTTTGTATACACTTCTGACACCACACATGTATAGCTTCCCCCATTATCAACATCATTCACCAGAATGGTGCATTTTTTACCAAGGAGGAACCTACACTGACCCATGATAATCACACAAAGTCCATAGTTTACCACAGAGTTCTTTTTTGATGCTGTACATTCCGTGGGCTTGCACAGAAGTATAATGACATATGTCCATCATTATAATACACAGAATATTTTCACTGCCCTAAAAATCCTGTGCTTTGCCTATTCATCTCTCCCTGCAACCATCTCTGCCAATCACTGATCTTTTTATTGTCTCCATAGTTCTGCATTTTCCAGAATGTCACATAGTTGGAATCAGTATGTAGCTTTTTCAAATTGGCCTCTTTCACTTAGTAATTTGCATTTGAGGTTTCCCCATGTCTTTTAATGGCTTAAGAGCTTGTTTTTAGCACTGAATAATATTCCATTGTCTGGATATACCACACTTTATTTATCCATTCACCTACTGTAAGACATATTAGTTTCTTCCAAGTTTGGGCAATTATAAATAAAGCCTCTATAAACATCCATGTGGAGGTTTTTATATGGATATGTTTTCAACTCCATGGGGTGAATGCCAAGGGGGCACAATTGCTGGATCATATGGTAAGAGTATGCTTAGTTTTGTAAGAAGCCTCCAAACTGTCTCTCAAAATGGCAAAAGCATTTCGCATTCCCACCAGCACTGTATGAGAGTTCCTGTTGCTCCACATCCTCACAAGCATTTGGTGATATTAGTGTTCAGGATTTTGGCCCTTCTAATAGATGTGCAGTGGTATTTCAATGTTGTCTTAATTTGCATTTCCCCTGATGACATATGATGGGAAGTATCTTTTCATATGCTTATTTGCAATCTGTATATCTTTTTGGTTAGGAGTGTCAAGGTCTTTCGCCCATATTTAAATCAGGTTGCTTATTATTGAGTTCTTTGTGTATTTTGGACAACAGTCCTTTATCAGATGTGTCTTTTGCAAACATTTTCTCCTAGTCTGTGGCTTGTCTTCTCATTCTCTTGATACCGTCTTTCACAGAGCAGAAGTTTTTAATCAAGTTCAGCCTGTCGACTATTTCTTTCATAGATTATGCCTTTGGTATATCTAAAAAGTCACTGCCATACCCAAAGTAAGCTATGTTTTCTCCTATGTTATCTTTTAGGAGTTTTATAGTTTTGTGTTTTACATTTAGGTATGTGATCGACTTTGAGTTAATTTTTCTGAAGTAAAGTCCGTGTCTAGATTTATTTACTTATTGATTTTTTACATGTGTATGACTAGTTGTTCCAGCACCATTTGTTGAAAAGACGATATTTGCTCCACTGTATTTTCTTTGTTCATTTGTCTAAGATCAGTTGACTATATCCATGTGAGTCTATTTCTGGGTTCTCTATTCTGCTCCACCAATCTCTTTGTCTATTCTTTTGCCAATACTTTATACTAAGTCTTGAAGTCAGGTAGCATCAGTCCTCCAACTTTGTTCTTCAATATGAAGTCAGGTAGCATCAGTCCTCCAACTTTGTTCTTCAATATGGTGTTTCCTATTCTGTATCTTTTGCCTCTCTATATAAACTTTAGAATCAGCTTGTTAATATCCAAAAAATAACCTGCTAGGATTTTATTTGGGATTGCATTGAATCTACAGATCAACTTGGGAAGAAATGACATAATGAAAATATTGAGTCTCCTATCCACGAATATGGAATATCTCTCCATTTATTTAGTTCTTCTTTGATTTGGTTCATCAGAGTCTTGAACTTTTCCTTATATAGATCTTATACACTTTTTGATTCATACCTCATTATTTTATTTTGAGGGGTACTTATGTAAATTGTATTGTTTTTAATTTCCAATTCCACTTGTTCATTGTTAGTATATAGGAGCTTATTTTATTGTGAAAGGTCAGAAGGCTTTACTGAGGATGTGTAGGTTGAAGTGAGATTTGAAGGATAAATAGAAGTTAACTAGTGGCCTTCTGAATGAAGGGAACAAGGTGAGTACAGGAGAATAAATGAATGATAGAGTGAAGAGAGTAAGGGAATTTATAGAATGATGTGACTAGAGAGCTAAGTAGAGGAAACCAAATGCATGTCCTTAAAATTTTGTTTTTATACTATATGATCAGACATCTATTTTGAAAGGATTGGGATGGCTCTTGAATGGAGAATGTACTGCAGGAGAACCAAAGATGAGAGCTAAATGCTCTAGAATGGATTAGGGAGTTACAGAGAAGTAAAATCCATAAGTCTTGGTAACAGACTGGCTATGGAGGAATGAAGCTTAAGAGAGGAATTGAGTATAGTGAGTTGGCTCAGGCAACTAATTCTACAAATGATCCTATCATTTACCTAGATACAAAACACCAAAGGAAGTTCAGTCTGGGGCATTATGAGTTTGAGGTCCCACTAAGACTTTCAGAAAAAAGGTGAATATCTGAATTTATGATTCTCGAGATCAGAGAAGCAATCTGGACTATAAATATGTTAGTCATTGGTGTATAAATAGGAACTAAGGTCCTGGGAATGGAAGAAGGTAAGAATATGGAACAAGAAAAGAGAAAATGGTCTTAAAAACTCCAAGATTTAATGGCAAAAAGGAAAACAAAGAGTCTTATTTTCATTTACATTTTTTAGCCATTGAATTTAGCCTCCTCCTTTCAAATACTGATCCCTTTCCTGTGCTCCGGATTCCATTCCTTCTACCTCATTCAGGTTCTTTTCCTCATTCATTGCCAAGAATGTTTTCCAGTAGCTTCATCTCTCTCTCTCTCTCTCTTTCTCTCTCTCTTCCTTCTCCTCTCCTTCTCCCTCCCTCTCCCACATAAGAAAACTGCTCCCTTAAACCTCTGTCATCCCCCTCTACCCCCTTCACAGCAAACCCTTCTAAAATGTAAAATGGTCTACTTTTATGGAATATTCAACTTCACTTCCCATTCAGTTCTAAACAGAATTATTTGACTTTTCAGTTTGCTACTCCATCAAACCTGCCCTTAACAAAGCCAAAAATAAATCATTATTACTAAATCAAGTAAACACTTTCCAATTCTTATTTTACTTCCTCCTCCTCTGCACAGCTTTCAAGTGTTCATGTTCCCCAATGTTTATTCCTGGTTCTTTTTTTCTTCTCATCCTAAAGTATACATTTCCTTGGTGAGCTTATCCATTCCCTTAAGGTAAACCCCCACCATGGGCTAATTAATTTCTAATTTATATGTTTCATCTAGAGATCCCTCTCTCACATAGCCTACTGTGTATTGGACATCTCCACTTGGATACTCCACAGGTATTTTACTCCAATTAAATACATTCAAAACATAAAAAAACGTGATCTCCCATTCCCTAAAACAACCAACTGTACAACTATAAAGTTCTACTGTTCCTCCTTTATTCTTTATCCTCCACCATCCAGAAAGCTGCTCAATACAGAAATCTGCTCAATACAGAAATCTGTTACTCATCTTTGATTCCTCCTGTCAACCTTCCTTGGTCATGTCAATTCTACCCATTATAGTAATCTCTTGATTCATTCCATTCTCTTTATCCCAATCACAGTTAGCCAATCCATTCTCTTGCAGGATACTTTTTAGCCAAACATAACGAGCCAATATGATTATTATGTCATTTCTTTACCTGAAATTTTTCAATGATTTCCCATTATCCTTAAGGAAAAAAAAATTCATCTTAAAAAAATCAATTAGACTTTTATCTAATTTCTCTAGTCTCCTCTTCTCTTAGCACTATGCACAAATTATGAGAACTATTTGTACAGTAGCAATGAGAGCAGATTTACTGAAGGAGGGGAGGGAGCTTCTTTCTCAGGGTAAACTTACCCAGGATTCTCTATCTCAGTTCAAGTTATGTATTCTGTATTTGTCCTCCACAGCATTTAGAGTATACTTTATTATCCTATCCACCCACCTATCTCTCCCAACTGTGAACTCAAAGAGGGTAGAGACTAAGTATTCTTTCTCCTGTAACCTAGTACATAGCACACTCCGTGAGATTTACTATGTGCTCAGTAAATAATTGTTATTAATCATTTAACACCACACCTAAACATATGCCCTTTTAATTCTTTCCTTCCATAAAAACTTCATTTATTCCAAGGTTTATATTCTACTCTACATACTGGTAAATTCAAGTATTGGGGATTATTTGCTTTGATAGCAAAGGTTTTGTCTTTGTAAAAAAAAAAATAGGACAGATTAAATTAATTTATTCTATGATAATGTTATACCAAAGATATATCCTACTTTCAGGAATGCCTTGGTGCACACATATGTCATGCTTCCTGGATTACAGTTAAAGCTGAAAAACAATTTTTCACTTCTAGTAATAAGGTTTAGAAAACTAAAGGCTGAAGTAAAGAGTAGAAAACAGGGGGATACATAGTAAAGAAATCTATAAAAATTCAATATTTGTAGTACTTCAAAGTTTCCAGAGCAGCAAAACTATCTGAGAAGTTCCTATTTGATATTAGGTTGCTTTGTCACTTTCTGTTTTGGTCTTCTTAGTATAATTATTTACTACAGGACAAAATTAACATATGTTGTTCAATGTGTTCATTTTAACTGCTATGCTGTTTTCTATGTGTTAATCTTATCTCCCCCAAATGAGAACATTTTTTACTTCTATAGGCCTAAAATGACAAGGTTAGCTCCAAGCAGACAGTAAACACTCAACAGCTATTTACTGAACAATTTAGATTACAGATTTATACTGGTGAGATTCTAAGTGAAAGCATCTAAACCCTGATCAAGCTTTGCAGTTGATGTATTGTTAAATAGCAAGGTGTTGTTTTAGTTTTTCTTTTCTGAACATTTTTCTTTAAAAAACAAACACCATCCCAAATGAAAAACTCTAGTCACTATTTAGCAATATAATCTCAGTTTATCAAATAGAATCAGCCAAAAAGTCTTAAAAAGGTCACTGAGATTTAAAACAATTCAACGGCAAGAATTTCCATGAAGTTTGGATGTATTTTAAAAGTATCACAGATCACTGTCAAAACCAACAATAACTGTTAGTGCAAGCATAATTTGTGAGTCTTTTTTAGTTTAGACACTTGTCAATCATGAATGCCTTTAAAAATCAGTTACTCCAATCCCCTACCCCTGGCCAGCTCAAAATTTTGAAAACAGAATTTAAATCCAAGGACACAGTTCTAAATTACATGTTTTTTTTCTATTTTAATAGGAATTAAACTTCCTATTCTAATAAGCTCTTGATTCAGAGTTCATAAATCACTTGAAAAAGAAAGCACGTACACATCTAACTCTTATCAGTTTTTCGGGGAAAAAATACCCTGAAGTATTTTCTGTTATTTGCAGGTGCCTTAACAGCAAACGACAATTAAATGTGTGAACAAGGTTGTCAGAGTAACACTTATCATTCACACCACTTATGGAAAGGCGCTCTAAGACTTCCAGAAGCACTAATTAAAATTAACGAAAGCTACTCACGGGGACTTGTCAGAAGGGTGCACTTTGTTATTTGCTGTTTGAAACGGGGGAAAACCAAATCGCCTCAAAGCTCAGGAGTTTTTACTCTAACGTCTAAATCCAACCCACCTGTCACAGGCACTGAGGAACCAAGCCCAGGGGCTCAACAAGCAAGTCGCTAAGGTAAGAGTTCCAATCCCTTCACTATCACACAGCCATTCAGAAAAAGACCTGAAGAGGATGGCGGAGGGAATATTCTCCCAAAAAATCAGAAGAGAACGGGGTGGGAGGGAGTATCCTCTTTAATACTGAGCGGAGAAAAGTGCAAGGTCCTACTCGTATTTGCTTGATATACCGCTCCACCAGCCTTTTCTTTAATTCAGCGTGAACGAGGGCACTCAAAACGAGAAAAATGTTGAATGATATTACCCACCTCTAGTCCCAAAGAACGCCGAAGTCTCTCACCCAGGACTCAGGGGGTCTCTTTCTCACCTGGGCCTTGAAGAAGTCCGTCGTCCTGACGTAGAATGCACTTCTCAGTAATACGCCTTGCCATTGGTTGACTCGGGAGGGAACTCTTAGTCCTATTGGCTTCGGGAGCCGAGGAGGAGGCAAGGAGGCGGGAGTTTGGGGCTGGCTCTGACAGACCCGAAGTTTGAGCTCCCAGAGTTCCTATTGGGTCAACGCGGGAAGCGCTAAGATGGCGGCAGCGGCGAGTTGCAGCACAAGCACCAGGAGTACTGGGTCTGTGGTGGTGGCGGCTAGCAGGAACAGCGTCACCAGCTTCCAGCGGAGGGGTCCTAGAGCCAGCGGTACCGACAGCGGCTGCTCTCGACTGGTGTCCATCGCGGGGACACGACCGTCGGTGCGGAATGGACAGCTGCTGGTATCAACCGGGCTCCCAGCCCTGGACCAGCTCTTAGGTCGGTTCAGAACGGAGATCTGGGCTCAACAGAGGGAAAACTAGGGAGGGGACCTGCCCGGGGGAGCCACCCTGACCCCACATTTCTCTCTGACCTCTCAGCCTTCGGACGTGGAGAGGATAGCCCGGTCTGATGGAGATGGAGGGGAGGAAGGGTTGCATGGAGACTTCTAAATGCTGTTAACTAAATCTGTTTTCGTGCTCCCACTTCCTACTCTGGTGCCCGCCAGCTTTTTTCTAGATTACGACAGGAAACCTACCTGCTTTTACCCTGACATGCTTCCTAGTCAAGGGGAATCATTAATGTTTGGAAACGGTTTGGCATTGATCTAGTATCCCGTCCTGGTCTGTGAATGAACCCTTCTGCCAACCCCAGGTAGCTCACGGTTTGGACTAACAAAAGTTTGTATCAGTTGTGAGAGATGGGCTTCATTAGAAAATGCTGAAGAAAGTAACTTCCCCTCTCCACCACCAGGCTGCTTATCTCCTGGTTCTGAATCTTTAAACAAATTATATTGACTTTAAGAGAATGTGTGTTAAAGGCTTATGTGGATCCAAAGTAGTTAAAGCCGGTCTTTGACCTTAGCAGTCATACCCAGCATCTGCGTTAAATATATGCATATTTGTTTTTGTTATTTTTTTCTTCTATATATTATGCTTCCCAGAGTTACATCTAAAACAATATGTTTAAAATTAATTCACATTAGACAAGAAAAAGAAGTCCAGTTTTTAGGCTTTCCTGTATAATCTCTGGAATTTTTCATAAGAAGGCTACTAAAGAATATGCTTGATTCGTAACTTATGTTGACAAGATTGAACAGATTAGATTGATAGGACAAAGCTGCAGTGTTAATAAGGCTTGTAAATTAGTTAATTCCTATCAGAATGCTACTTTACTAAAATTGGTCCATGTTTATATTTCATAACATTTTTATAGGGTGAGATGGGTCAGTTAAGCCTTGTACACTTGCATAAAATATTACAAATGCCATTGCTTGTTCTTGTACTTCCCTTGACATTTTCTCTCTGTAATTTTTTTTCCCACAGGTAGGCTTTTCAGATAGGTTTAGTGCAATAGAAAATGACGAGGCCAATGAAAAAGAGTATGGCTTCTTGCCTCTGTTATTTCATGACCTTAACTGGATCCTGGTTATTTATAAATAAATCTAAGTATTTTCCCTTAATTGTTTCAAGACTGTTGCTTTCCTTAATTGCATGGTACTATAAACAGAAATGATTCAAAATATCTAGTTAGCAAATATTTGTCTCACTTTCTTTCCCTTGTGAGCCTTACTTGGTGTCGTCCTATATTTAAACTTAAAGGTTGGAGGCTGTTCCTAGTCTTTAATTTTTTTCTTTTTCCTTTTTGTAACTCAATGGAGATATGTAACTTCATTCACTTGATCTTGAAACTCTCCAAACAAAAAGGTCACATTTTTAACATTATACTTTCAGTTCCTCATTAGAATAACAAAATGTGCCTAGCACAGTACCTGGCACGTAGTAGATTCTAAATAAGTTTTTGGTTGAAGGAAAAATATTGTGTAGGAAAAAGCCTGGACAAGAGATTATGAAACACATAGGATGGAATTATGTGTTTGAGTTCTAAAATCAGACTCAGAGATTAACATGAACAGAGTCACAAAACTAGTGACAATCTGGGCTGATCTTTAAGCTCCACATTTAGTGCTCTGCGCTATGCTGCAACTGTTTCAAATTTCTGAGAACTCTTTTCAAGTGTTTTTAACCAGTTATTGAATCTAAGCCTAAAGATTTAACCATATAGTCTCTTAAAGCACCCACCAGAAAGGTGACCCAAAGCACCTTCCTCACATGTTTCTACAGTGATATAAACTTGAACTGTAATTTAAAATTTTTCCAGATTTGCTTGGGGATGGGGACTCTAATAATTTGATTCTAACAAGCTTATGGTAAAAATTAGTGTTCATTAAGATGATTGAAATAAGTATCAGTTTTTGGATATTTTGAAATATGTTTTACATGTATACAGTTAATTCTCAAGTTGCACAGAAGTTGAAGACGTTGTTATAAAAGGAGTTACTACATTTGGAATAATAAACTGTCCAGAAGTATTTCAGTTGTTCTTAACTTCTTAAGGCATTTTTGTATTTTGATTTTCTATTTTGTGTGGCCCTATGGAGCAAACCCTATACATTTGTTTTTCATTAAACCATTATTTGAATGTGAAACATTTGGCTGCTAATGTGTATACACAAAAGTAAAAGCAATTCAGATTATATTGTTGTTCTAAAATGTTATTTGACTCAGATTGTGACAAGTCTAATATAAACATATTGTGACAAAATGTAATGACAGTAGGATTTTATGATATTAGAATGATGAAACTCTACTGTGATATTGTGGTTCTTGCCTATATATATTCTGTGGTTACTGCGTAACAAGTAAATATTGTATTGTCACTGACATACGCTGCAGTGATATTTTACTACTGCCACTGGGACATTATTGTAATTTTAAGTGCAGATGCAAAACATATTTGAAAGGCATAATATAGGCTAATTGAATATTAGTTATTTGATGATATGCTAATATTTCCATTGCTTACTCGAAAGAGTTTTATAAACTTGAGAATTCCCTATTACTGCATCTTTTACATGATCTAATTGTATTAAATATTTTTGTTCTGACAGCTTATTTTATTGTTAGATATCAATATACCTTTCCCAAGTTGGCTAATTTTTTAAGTTCTGAGATTTCCTAACCCAGTTTCTCAATCCTGCCTTTCCAGGACATTTATGTTGTTATTTGAGGACACCATATGTAAATATGTCATTTTTCTTCTTCCAGGAATTTCCAAAGAGAGATTATACAGTAGGTAAAGGATTCTGGCAGAATTTCACTTTTTCTAGAATATATAGTCCATTTTAGGACCATATTAACCCCCAGTCTCATCCTTCAAAAAGATATTCGAAGGAACGATGACTTCTCAGGTTTAACTGGCTTAACTCTGTGCTGTTCAGAACTTTTTAAATTTTGACAGTCAAGTGAATGGAATAGGGATTAGGGGTAAATAATAGTTCAGGAAGAGGACTCTGAAGAAGCTTGAGGGTAGCTGCCATTTTCAACACTGCTGTGAAAAAATAAATACTGGTGGTTGTAGTTCCTTTGCTCCACTATATCTTAATCTGGAGTGTGGGATGATATGCATAGATCTTGGATTATATATTTAACATAATCCTGGTTGTGACATTTTAACAATTGATAGCTGTACATTTAAAGTAAAAGTAGCTTATTCCCTTGTATTGCTATGTAAAATTGTTTTGTGTAATTTAATCTACAGAACCATTGTCATTGCTGATGGCTTGTCTTTTTTGATTCCCATATTTGCCCAGCCAATAGTTGTGATAATCAGGAGTTGTTGGGATGTTTCATACCTCCTAGAGAGAGAAGAAAAAGTAGACCTGTTAATGACATAACTGCAATTTAATTTGAAGTGTGGCATTAGTTAAGTAGTTAAGGATATTGCCATGAACCAAGAATATGAACTGGTTTTTAACGTTGCATTTTCCCTAAAATGCCTTTCTATAATTTTAAGCAAAACCATTTATAGAGAGCACTGGAAAGGACTGGTATAAATCACTTATCTTTCCTGACTTTTATTTGTTTTCCCTTTTACTTGCTCTAACTTTGAAAAACGAGTTGCCCTTGTTGTAAAATAAGATAACACTTCCGGACCTTAATATTCTAATATATTAATTTGACCTCATTCACCCTAAATTTATAGCTTAATTAAAGATTTTTTGGGGGAAGTGTGTGGGATTGAATTTTCTCCCTCTAAATTAATATATCACGTTCTAACTATTCACATGAATTTTTTAAAATTCTTTCCTTCATATTTAAAAAAAAGATATTGGCACTTAAAATCTTAAATTTCCTGATGTTTTTACACTATCAGGTTTTTTCCTAGTTTTAAGACAAAATGCTGTCATTTTTTTAAAATGTAAAAGCTTGATGAAATTAATACTTTAAGATATCAGACTTGCAAAGTATCTTCAAGCTTTCAAACTCATGTAGTCTTACAATTTGATAAAATATTCTACCCATATTTTTTAGTAAGCTGGAGAATAACTTAATATACTTCTTTAAAAGGTCTAGAAGTAAAACCAACAGTTTATTTGCTTAGTGACTTAGAATATTGATGATTTCCCTAAGATATGATTCAAGAGAAGAGGAGGCCATAAGACCATTTTACTCCTTTGTATGTTTCATTATAGAAATAAGACGAGTGCTTACTTACCACATTACTTACATGTCAGACATTTTAGTGGACTATTAGGAACTATTTTATTTCTATTTTAATTGGGAACTATTAGTGTGAAATCTGTGTTGCTTTTGAAGTTACTAATGGATTACTGAATTTAAAGATGTATTAAAACTAACTTTTGTTGAACATGCCATGTCAAGACATCTTGTCATGATTGGTTGTTTAAGCTTTTCAGTTTTTGGTAGGGAGCATGACTACAAACTTATTCAAATTTACTCTAGTTTAAAATATAACTAGAACCTCAGTATATCAAGTGAGTTATTTCAAAATACCTTATACAGAAGTATTTTGGGGAAATGTGGGGTCTTGTCACACACTAAAATGAAGTTTGGAAGAATAGAGGAACTTTGCTGCTATATGTGTGTGTATGTACATGTCAAATAATTTTACCTCATATACATAGAATAAAAACTTGATTTACAAATAATAAGGTGGCTTCTTATTTCCCATGACCAACCTTCCAAATGACCAACATTTACTAGGGCCAATTCAAATTTGAGTCTAGTGAATTTACATTATATAGCCCATTAGAAAAATAGAGTTGCCTTTTTGTAGGAGAAGTCCTGATAGAATATTAATTTGGCTGATAAAAGTCATTAAACTGTCTTCATATTATCTTGTTTTAAGTAATGTCCAAATTTTCCAAACATCAGAATTTTAATATATGTGAGATTTTAAAAATTCGAGGGGTGGTTCCTGAATTATCAGGAACAGTGGATTGTTTGACTCATTCTTACAGAAAACTACCTTAGCCTAGTCTGATTTACTGTTAAGGTGATCACCATTTATCTAATGATACAGTTTTAGTGTATCATTTAGTTTCTAGTCAGAAAATAATTGCCAGACTCGTACGGGTAGCTCTTACTGTACCTCCTTGGGCAAGTCACCTGAGTAAGGTATCACTTCATTTAATAGGGAAACTATTTCTTTATCTGTTCTCATTATTTCGCTGTGAATATAATTCACAAAATACTTCTCTAACTATTCGACTTGGAGGCCTTATATAACTTGCTAATTTGAGGAGATATGAATGTAGACCCAAAGAAGTTTAGATAATAAATCTAAATCCTTCCTATAAAAATTAAGTTATAGAAAGAAAGGCAGCTAACTTTTTTATAGTACTTGCTGTAGACTAGACACTGCAGTATCTGTTATGTGCTTGTATTATTTCATCTCAAATACACAAAATGATGATTACGTGGTTAAATATTTATTTTTGCATGTAAGGGAAAATAGTGAAGTAAGGAGTTGGAAAGTGTGATTTAAAGTGTTTCAAATGGATTAAAAAGTAGTGGTCTATATGTAGCACAAACTATAAAATTAAATATTTAATCTTGTCCCAAAGAAAATTTGCTCTGATCCTTTATGCTTATTATCATCACACGTATTTCAGTTTATGTTAATCTTTTAGCTTGACCAACATTTGGAGTTATCCTGTGTAGTCTGGTGTGGCTTTAAATGCTAAAATGAAGGAACTTATCTCAATGTGAAAGTAAAATACATATTTGTTTCCATAAAAAATCCATTTAAAAATATATAAATGTATTGGTTTCATTTTTTAAAAAATTCTTTTCTAACAATTTGGAATGTTTTCTTTATAAAGTCCCCAAATGTTGGATTGTATTCTGTGTGCATGCATGTTACCAAATTTCAAATTCTTTGAAACATAACAGTTATTTATGCTTATTTGCAAGGCAAAAAATAAGCACTGTCAAATGAATTTTTCATAGTAAGTTTTTCTATGTAGTGTTCGCCACTACAAAACTTTTTTGAGGAAAAGTTCTTTATTGTTATTCTAAATGTTTCACCATTTTGTGCAAACAAGCAAAACGCTAGTAATATTGTCTTCAACTGTCCAACAATTTTTAGTTTCTTTTTAAATTAATTATACTTTAAGTACATTTCATTCTTTGTGTACACATTCTTAAATTTCTAAGTGAATTTGTTAGCGTTTGCAACATTAATTATACATAGTAATACTTTTACAAGTGGTTTTACAAACAAAATATCAGGAGTCAAATGGTTGAATGTCTTTATCTTTCTGATGTTGTTCTAGTTTCCTAAAAGTTGATTTTAAATTGATTTCTAATAAACTATTTGAGTTATATGTTTATGATCATATTACCCTAATTCAGATATTTAAAATAACATTTTCTAGTAAAATTGAAAATGTGTTTTTTGATTGTGCCTTTTTTGTTTGAAATGACAAAAATATTTAGAGTATGTCCTGACTTTGTGTATATTGTTAATAATGGAAAAAATTGGTTTTAATTATCAGGGGTTTTTTTCCAAGGCTTATTAAATTTGAGAATAAATATTAAAGTGGAATTTCTCTTATAGTAACCTTTCTTTTCTATGTTGTACTTCTGTTGTAGTTAAGTTACTGTGCACATTTAGGTCTCAGCTATTGAGCTAATTTATTAGCAAGTGCTAAATATAACATTTATGGATCGCTTAACCGGTTATGTTGAATGCTGCATGGTCCTAACACAGGAGAAAGGAGGATAGTACAGTATATTATGAAAGTAATTGTAATGTGTAGTGTATAATTACATATAATATGTAATTATTTCATAATAGCACCTTAAGCAAAGTATTGCAAAGGTAATTAAAATGTTGTTTTTAACTGCAATTTTAAAGTTATTGAAGTACCTGTCCTTGATAATGCCTAACTTCTATGCTAAAGATAATGTGAAAAGGTAGATTAATTTTCTTCTTGGTTTTGTTTCATTTCCAGGTGGAGGTTTGGCCGTTGGAACAGTTCTTCTAATTGGTTAGTCTAGCATACATACTTTGCTCTTCCCAGTCACAGTTTTCTCTTGTGCATAATGATTTTATGGGTTTGCCTATTCTGAGATTACGTATTTAACACTCTACAAGAGTTAAGGTAAATTATACAAGAGTTAAGGTAAATTAAAGAGGAATTGCCTTAGGTTCTAATTTAAATTAAAATGTTGATCTGAACTTGAAATGAATTAGGAAAATATATATATGAAAATGTAGCTCTTATAATTTAAAAATGTTCACAGTGCTTCGCCCTGCATTTGTTTTAAAAAAACTAAAATTAATGCCAATAGAGTTTTTGGAGAATCTCAGTATTTAGATTGGGATTATTACAGTGATTCATTTGATAAGTCGATGTACACATAAGCCCATTGTATATATCACAGATTTTTATCATAATTGTCTTCTAACTGAAAGAAAAGTAACAAATTCACATTTTTGTTCATCTTTAAAGCTTCATTGGTTCTTACTTAAATACACATACATAACCCCACTTAGCTTTTTTTTAAGTTTAGATCATAGAATCTTGGAATTGAAATAAACCTTGGCAGTTATATAATCAAAGCTCCCATTTGGCCACAAATCACTTTTCCATAATCCTTGAGAGATATCAAGCACCATTTGAGTACAGATTATCTAGTTTAAAGGGCTCGCTACTTTACAAAGCAATGCTTTGTTATTGAAAATGTATGATTTATTAGAAAGTTCTGTATATTAATGTTTAATTTGTATGCCTGTAACAAGTTTGTTGTTCCTAGTTTTGTCCTCTGATACTCCTTCACATGACACTCTTAAAATACTTGAAAATAACTATTTAATCACCTCAAATCTTCTCCAAAGTAAATAGACATAGTTTGTGGTACGCGGGCCTCTCACTGTTGTGGCCTCTCCCGTTGCGGAGCACAGGCTCCGGACGCGCAGGCTCAGCGGCCATGGCTCACGGGCCCAGCTGCTCCGCGGCATGTGGGATCCTCCCGGACCGGGGCACGAACCCGTGTACCCTGCATCGGCAGGCAGACTCTCAACCACTGCGCCACCAGGGAAGCCCTAGACATAGTTTCTTAAACTGGTTTCACACTCCTCACTCTCCTGGTTGTTCTCGTGTCGCACCTTTTGGTCTGGCATTGTCTCTCTTTTTTTTTTTTTTTAATTAATTTATTTATTTATTTACGGCTGCGTTGGGTCTTTGTTGCTGCATGTGGGCTTTTCTCTAGTCGTGGTGAGTGGGGGCTACTCATCGTTGCGGTGCGTGGGCCCTAGAGCATGTCGGCTTCAGGAGTTGTGGCACATGGGCTCAGTAGTTGTGGCTCGCGGGCTCTAGAGCACACACTCAGTAGTTGTGACGCATGGGCTTAGTTGCTCCATGGCATGTGGGATCTTCCCGGCCCAGGGCTCGAACCCGTTTCTCCTGCATTGGCAGGCAGATTCTTAACCATTGCACCACCAGGGAAGTCCCTGGCATTGTCTCTTTAGCTGTGCCCGGAACTGAATACAATAACTCCAAATTTAGTGTGACTTATGCTTAAATTCTAGAAATGGTCATGTCAGTTGAAGTTTTTAAATTTATCTTTTAGTAAGTAAAGAATGATTGAAGGAATTTTGGGAAAAAATAATTCACAGTTTTGATATAAGTATATAAATACAGAAAATGTAAAAGGACATGTAGAAAAATTGGGTTGTCCTTTCAGTTCCTCACTCCCCATACCCAGGGACAATACTGTCCTGGGTTTCCCACCCAAATATTTCAACATAACTAATATACATGGGAGCATTCAGCACCTTGCTTTTTCTGCTTAATACGTGTTAGAGATCAGTCCATGTGCCTTCATATAGGTATACCTCATTCTTCTCGACAGCTGAATAGGATTTTATTGTATAGTTATGCCACAATTTACTTAAATCATTCTCTACTGATAAGTTTAACTCATTATTTTCTGTTACTAACAATCTTATTATACAAGTCTTATATATAAGGTCTGCATACACATATAAGTATATAGTATCTATAGAATAAATTCCAAGGTATAGGCTTACTTGATAGAAGCATGTTAAATTGTATTAGATATTAGATTGCTCGGCCAAGAGGTTATGCTACCTTATACTTCAATCAACTGTTATAAGAATATTAGGTTACCCTTACCCTTAACAACAATGTGCATTATCAAACATTTTAATCTTTACCAGTCCAAATAGGTGAAAAGTGAAGAATGGCATTTCATGATTTGAACCTGGGACTTTTCTCTTTGATGAACAAAAATCTGGAGATTATTATAATGGTTTAAAAAATATCCAGCTAAATTTTAATTCTTTTCTCCAGTAGAAGTATATGTGAATGATACTAAGAATCTAATGACGACTGATAATTCATTCAAAAAATGTTCGTTGAACACCCAGGTGCATGCTAGATATTGGGGTTACAAATATAAATGAGTTACTCTCTTCCCTTAAGGAGGAGACGTAAGTAAAGTAAATAATTACAACGTAAGTTAATACCATAATAGATGTGTTTATTATTACTACACTTTATTGTTGATTGTAGCTGTACAAGGGACTGCTATTGACTTTTGTATATCCATCTTATAACCAGCAACTTTTGAATTGTTTATAGATTCACTTGAATTTTCTAAGTAGGCAATCATCTTCTGCAAACATTGAAAATGTTATTTCATAACAGATTTTGGTGTTTTAAAAGTGAGTACTTCCATAACAAATATAAAATAAAAATATGGGAGTGGCTTTAGAACCAGGCAGTGGGCAAGGGCTGGAAGGATTTTGAGGAACACATTAGAAAATGCCTAAATCACTGTAAAGAGATCGTTAGTAGAACTCTGTACTTTGAGGACACTGCCAATGAGGCTGTAAAGGGAGAAGGTCCATGTTACTGAAAGCTGGAGGAAGAGGATCCTTGTTACATAGTGACAGAAAGCTTAGTGTTGATGTCAGCAGTTATGCAGAAACAACACATGTCTAATGAACTTGGTGATCTAGCTAAGGAGATTTTTTGACAATATATAATAAGGAAAAACTCAAATAAGAATAACTAAAGCACAGTGACAGATAAGAAAAAAAGGGTCTGCCTTTGGTGAAATATCAATTCACCAAGTATTAAACTAGGTATTCAGTAACTATTTGTTGAATTAATAATTGCATAAAACAATATAACAAGTATAAAGCAAAGGCCTTGCCTTTATAGTCTGGTCTTTCCATAAAGCTAATATTTTTAATCATCTCATTATTGTTTATGCCCTACTATCAACTCCTTCTAAGTGTATAAGATTTTTAAAAATATGTATAACTTAAGTAAACTTAGTTTTATTATCTGTTAGCTTGTTTTCTCTAGGAAATCTTAAAACAAAATTTGGAAGCATTTTTACATTTCTTTGAGAGATTAGATTAGCAGAAGGAATCTTATCTACTAGGTTTTCTACTTTTCTCCATTTCCTGGTCAATACAGCTTGTACAACAGATGAATTCTGCCTTAAGAAATGGATGAATAGTTCGAAATACAAACCAAATGTGGAGATTTAAGGTCAGTGGTTAGGAGCTTAGGCTATTACTATACTGCTCATCACTCAAGATTTTTTTATTCCACAAGTGAGAGAAAATTAAAGCCGAAGATGATTTGCATTAATAACTTTTCAATATAGACTGGGAACATTTTAACCATTCTCTAATTTACCAAGGCAACTCTGTGTCTCAGTGTGTATATGCACATAAGTGTGACGTAACAGAGTAGTGGATTTACGGTTTCAGAAGCAATGTAACTATGGAAACTGGAGACAGTGAGCACTGCCAGAAAACCCATGGTAGGTCTACTTTAGACCTTCGGAATGCAACAAAATAAATGAATATGAATACTTAAAAGGCCCTTCTCTGAGCAATAGATTGAAGAACTAAGGGGCTCCTACATTTACTTTGAAAATCAAAGATAGAGTTTTCTTAGAACATGTTTCATCCTTCAGTACTGGAATAGGTTTTGAGATGTTTTATATTTAAATCGCTTTCTGACAGTCTGGTATACGGGTAAATATGGAGCACCTGAAAAGTATCAAAAGTGAAAGGATGGTATAAATATTTAAAGTTCACACAGCTTCTTTTTACATAAAGGATCTTGGTCTATATGTGGAGCTAGTGAGCATCAAAAAGATTTAATAGAAGTCAGTAATTGAAATACAAGTTATGTGACATTTATGAAAGCATTATTTTTAATTTAGTCTCTTAGGTTAATTATATAATTTTAGATCTAGAAGTAGGAGAAAAATATGCTTTTAAACAATTAATTACAACCAGCTATAAGTGTACTTCTATATTAGTTACCTATTGCTGTGTGACAATATTAACATAAACGTAATAGCTTAAAAAGAACACACATTTATCATCTCACAATTTGTGTGGGTCAGGAGTCCAGGCACAGCTTAGCTGGGTCCTCTGCAAGCGGACAGTCAAGATGTCAGTCAGGGCTGGGTTCTCTCTGAAGGTTTGGCAGAAGAAGGAAGGATCTGCTTCCAAGCTCACACGGTGGTTGACAGCATTCAGTTCCTTGCTGTCAGCCAGAGGCACTCTCTCACAACCGACATCTTATTTCTTCAAGACCAGTAAGGAAGAATGTCTCTCAACAAGACAGATGTCACAGTTTTATGTAACAGAGATGATGTCCCATCACCTTTGCCATATACTTTGGGTTAAAAGCAAGTTACAGGTTCCACCCATATTCAAAGTGAAGAGATTACACAAAGACATATCACCTTAGAATATCATACTTTTCATAGATTTACTTTGGTATTATTTCATATAATAGCAAAAACCAAGCGCTCCCAATGTATCTCTCAAAGGATAGTATAGTATTTTCTCATCAGTTGTCTTCGAACTTTTTGAGTTTGCTGAGCTATGTTTTCCTTTTACAACATGTAATATATTCTAAGCATTTTCCTTATGGTACACGACTTGGCAAACTACAACCTGCTGGCTGGCGATTTATCTATAAAGATTGGAATACAACCAGGCTGTATTTATTTGCACATTGTTTATGGCTTCTTTTGTGCTACAAGAGCATAGTTAAGTAGTTTCAACAGAGACTGTATGGTTCGCGAGCCCGAAATATTTACTCTCTTTTAAGAAAAAGCTTGCCAATTGCTGTTTTATATTATTATATTTTGTATGCTCCTTAATTTATTTTATAGTAGTAAAACTTGTTGGAAGACTGAAATAAGACATACTGATATCAGTACAGTTCTTTAGAAAAAACCACCTGACCTTTTGTCCTGAAACATTTAAGTGCCTACTATGTGTTTAACACTGTTAGGCAGCATGAATCTTTGTTTTTACCCTTGATGAACTTAAACTGGATGTCGGTTGCATGTGGAATAACTATGAACAATACATATATAATGTGCAAATGTTTATGCAGGTGCAAGAGGTATGGAAAAGGCTTAAATTGAATCAAAATATGGGCAGAAGTTGAGGGGAGATGAAGGGAGAAAAGTATTCATATGTAAACTGTATAAACACATGCATAAGAGAGACTACCAGCAAGGTATGCTCCTGTAATAAAGAGGCGAGAGCCCTTCTAAAGGAGAGAGTATTAATTTAGGACTAGTCAAAGGGAAAGTTTAGCCTACTTTCCCTGAGTCTTTGGTCTCAACTACCTACTTGTACAATTCAAATTGTGAAACTTCAGAACCCATATACCAGCTCCTCAAACTGCAGTGTGCAGGGATGAGACTTTTTACCCTTTATCCACCAGAAGACACCTGGGAGTTTCTGTTTGTTTAGATTTATAGCCAGTCGGATCCATCATGTTTCACCTCCTAGTTACCTTTGGTCATTGTCCAAGAATTAAGTTGTTCCAATGATCTTACCTTCTATGTTTCTTTTATCTCCATAATACTCTGTATTTTTTTCTCTATAGACTCAATTTCCTAGTATTCCTATCGTTTCTAAACCTTTCCAGTTTGCCTTTTATAACACCTATTTCATATAAAACATACTCTAATATCTTTAAAACTTATTAAATAGTCTATTAAAATATTTAACATTTAGTGAGGATTTACTGTGTGCTGGGCATCACACTAAGCCCTTGATGTATATTTTATCATTTAATTTCACAACAATCAGATGAGATGTCTATATTTTACAGAAGATGAAATTGAAATTTTGAGAGAAGCCAAGTAACTTGCCCAGGGTCACACACCTAGTAGCTGAGATTCGCAATCAAGTTTCTCTGACAGTAAATCATCATTTTATACTAAAACCTGAAAACTCATCTTAAAAATTCTTTCTGGAGTGAGATTTATATCTTGGGCTATTCCTCCTCCTCTACCTCATTGCTGCCTATACTGACGTCCTAGTTATTTCCGTCATTTATTAGAGACTATCATGATCTTCAACCTCAAGAAGGCATTGAATGTTGGCCAACAAGCTTTTGTATAACTCTAATCACCTCCTTTTCATTCTCAGTAACCTCAGTGGCCTTTTAAACTCTCTGGTCCTCAAACATCAGACAATACCACTTTCTCCCTCATTTTCTGAAATGACTTATTTCACACAGAAGTAAGAGTCTCATCATAAGCAACTTCTCACCATCAAACCTCAAAACATAGCTCTATCCACAAATGGAAAGATGTGTTATACCTTCTCCTGTTTGAGATCATCCTTTTACCTGTACTTTATTTTTTTTCTTGAATTTTATTTTATTTATTTTTTTATACAGCAGGTTCTTATTAGTTATCTATTTTATACATATTAATGTATATATGTCAATCCCAATCTCCCAATTCGATTAGCTCTAGTAGTTTTCTGGTGGCATCTTTAGGATTCTCTATGTATAGTATCATGTCATCTGCAAACAGTGACAGTTTTACTTCTTCTTTTCCAATTTGTATTCTTTTTATTTCTTTTTCTTCTCTGATTGCCGTGACTAGGACTTCCAAACCTATATTGAATAATAGTGGCGAGAGTGGACATCCTTGTCTTGTTCCTCATCTTAGAGGAAATGCTTTCAGTTTTTCACCATTGAGAATGATGTTTGCTGTGGGTTTGTCGTATATGGCCTTTATTATGTTGAGGTAAGTTCCCTCTATGCCTACCTTCTGGAGAGTTTTTATCATAAATGGGAGTTGAATTTTGTCGAAAGCTTTTTCTGCATCTATTGAGATGATCATATGGTTTTTATTCTTCAATTTGTTAATATGGTGTATCACATTGATTGATTTGCATATGTTGAAGAATCTTTGCATCCCTGGGGTAAATCCCACTTGATCATGGTGTATCATCCTTTTAATGTGTTGTTGGATGCTGTTTGCTAGTATTCTGTTGAGGATTTTTGCATCTATATTCATCAGTGATATTGGTCTTTAATTTTCTTTTTTTGTAGTGTCTTTGTCTGGTTTTGGTATCAGGGTGATGGTGGCCTTATAGAATGAGTTTGGGAGTGTTGCTTCCTCTGCAATTTTTTGGAAGAGTTTGAGAAAGATGGGTCTTAGCTCTTCTCTAAATGTTTGATAGAATTCACCTGTGAAGCCATCTGGTCCTGGACTTTTGTTCGTTGGAAGATTTTTAATCACAGTTTCAATTTCATTACTTGTGATTGGTCTGTTCATATTTTCTATTTCTTCCTGCTTCAGTCTTGGAAGGTTATACCTTTCTAAGAATTTGTCCATTTCTTCCAGGTTGTCCATTTTATTGGCATAGAGTTGCTTGTAGTAGTCTTTTAGGATGCTTTGTATTTCTGCAGTGTCCATTGTAACTTTTCCTTTTTCATTTCTAATTTTATTAATTTGAGTCCTATCCCTCTTTTTCTTGATGAGTCTGGCTAAAGGTTTCTCAATTTTGTTTATCTTCTCAAAGAATGAGCTTTTAGTTTTATTGATCTTTGCTATTGTTTTCTTTGTTCCTATTTCATTTATTTCTGCTCTGATCCTTATGATTTCTTTCCTTCTGCTAACTTTGGGTTTTGTTCTTCTTTCTCTAGTTCCTTTAGGTGTAAGGTTAGATTATTTGAGATTTTTCTTGTTTCTTGAGGTAGGCTTGTATAGCTATAAACTTCCCTCTGACAGTCTGGTACTGCTATTGCTGGATCCCATAGGTTTTGGATCGTCGTGTTTTCACTGTCATTTGTCTCTAGGTATTTTTTGATTTCCTCTTTGATTTCTTCAGTGATTTCTTGGTTATTTAGTAACGTATATTTTAGCCTCCATGTGTTTGTGTTTTTTATGTTTTTTTCCCTGTAATTGATTTCTAATCTCATAGCGTTGTGGTTAGAAAAGATGCTTGATATGATTTCAATTTTCTTAAATTTACTGAGGCTTCATTTGTGACTCAAGATGTGATCTATCCTGGAGAATGATCCGTGTGCACTTGAAAGTGTAATCTGCTGTGTTTGGATGGAATGTCCTACATATATCAATTAAATTTATCTGGTGTATTGTGTCATTTAAAGCTTGTGTTTCCTTATTAATATTCTGTTTGGATGATCTGTCCATTGGTGTAAGTGAGGTGTTAAAGTCCCCCACTATTATTGTATTACTGTTGATTTCCTCTTTTAGAGCTGTTAGCAGTTGCCTTATGCATTGAGGTGCTCCTATGTTGGATGCATAAATATTTACAATTGTTATATCTTCTTCTTGGGTTGATCCCTTGATCATTATGTAGTATCCTTCCTTGTCTTTTGTAACATTCTTTATTTTAAAGTCTATTTTATCTGATATGAGTATTGCTACTCCAGCTTTCTTTTGATTTCCATTTGCATGGAATATCTTTTTCCATCCCCTCACTTTCAGTCTGTATGTGTCCCTAGGTCTGAAGTGGGTCTCTTGTAGACAGCATATATATGGGTCTTGTTTTTGTATCCATTCAGTGAGCCTGTGTCTTTTGGTTGGAGCATTTAATCCATTCACATTTAAGGTAATTATCAATATGTATGTTCCTATGACCATTTTCTTAATTGTTTTGGGTTTGTTTTTGTAGGTCCTTTTCTTCTGTTATGTTTTGCACTTAGAGAAATTCCTTTAGCATTTGTTGTAGAGCTGGTTTGGTGGTGCTGAATTCTCTTAGCTTTTGCTTGGCTGTAAAGCTTTTGATTTCTCTGTCGAATCTGAATGAGATCCTTGCTGGGTAGAGTAATCTTGGTTGTAGGTTCTTCCCTTTCATCACTTTAAGTATGTAATGTCACTCCCTTCTGGCTTGCAGAGTTTCTGCTGAGAAATCAGCTGTTGACCTCATGCGAGTTCCCTTGTATGTTATTTGTTGTTTTTCCCTTGTTGCTTTCAATAATTTTTCTTTGTCTTTAATTTTTGTCACTTTGATTACTGTGCTGCATCTCTGCATGTTTCTCCTTGGGTTTATCCTGCCTGGGATTCTCTGTGGCTTCCTGGACTTGGGTGGCTATTTCCTTTCCCATGTTAGGGAAGCTTTGACTATAATCTCTTCAAATATTTTCTCGGGTCCTTTCTCTCTCTCTTCTCCTTCTGGGACCCCTATAATGTGAATATTCTTGCCTTTAATGTTGTCCCAGAGGTCTCTTAGGCTGTCTTCATTTCCTTGCACAGGCTACAGAACTGTAGTTCTTCTTGCTTCTGCTGTCTGCCCTCTGGTGGATGAGGCTATCTAAGAGGCTTGTGCAAGCTTCCTGATGGGGGGGACTGGTAGTGGGTAGAGCTGGATGTTGCTCTGGTGGGCAGAGCTCAGTAAAATTGTGATCCACTTGTCTGCTGATGGGTGGTCTGGGTTCCCTCCCTGTTGGTTGTTTGGCCTGAGGTGACCCAACACTGGAGCCTACCTGGCTCTTTGGTGGGGCTAATGGCGGACTCTGGGAGGGCTCACACCAAGGAGTACTTCCCAGAACTTCTGCTGCCAGTGTCCTTGTCCCCACGGTGAGCCACAGCCACCCCCCGCCTCTGCAGGAGACCCTCCAACACTAGCAGGTAGGTCTGGTTCAGTCTCCCCTGGGGTCACTGCTCTTTCCCCTGGGTCCTGATGTACATCCTACTTTGTCTGTGCCCTCCAAGAGTGGAGTCTCTGTTTCCCCCAGTCCTGTCGAAGTCCTGCAATCAAATCCCGTTAGCCTTCGAAGTCTGATTCTCTAGGAATTCCTCCTCCCGTTGCCAGACCCCCAGGTTGGGAAGCCTGACGTGGGGCTCAGAACCTTCACTCCCGGGGGTGGACTTCTGTGGTATAAGTGTTCTCCAGTTTGTGAGTCATCCACCCAGCAGTTATGGGATTTGATTTTATTGTGATTGCGCCCTTCCTACCTTCTCATTGTGGTTTCTCCTTTGTCTTTGGATGTGGAGTATCTTTTTTTGGTGAGCTCCAGTGTCTTCCTGTCAATGACTGTTCAGCAGTTAGTTGTGATTCCAGTGCTCTCACAAGAGGGAGCGAGCGCACATCCCTGTACTCCACCATCTTGAACCAAATCCCTCACCTGTACTTTAGATCTTTTCTCCTTCTACCTTTCCAAGTACCTGGCAATAGCAATTTTCTTTTCTCTTCTTATCATTACTATCTTTATTAAGCTCTTTTCTATGTGTACTTGTTTTTCAAAGGAAAAAAATTCCACTCCCTTAACCCTACCTTCTCCAATTATTGCTTTTTCTTTTCCGTTTCATAGCCAAGCCTGTTGAATGGTCTGTAACACTTCTTATATGTTTTAGTAATATTTCAGTCATTGCTCAGTCTATTTCACATACTACCACTTCACTAAAACCACCTTAGCTCAAGACACTGGAGACCTTCCCATTGCTAAACCCAGAGGTTACTTCTCAGTCCTATTCCTTCTTTTTTTTTTTTTTTTATTGAAGTATAGCTGATTTACAATGTTGTGCTAGTTTCTGGTGTACAGCACAATGGTCCATATCTATATTTTTTTTTCCGTTAAGGTTTATTACAGAATATTGAATATAGTTCCCTGTGCTATGCAGTAGGACCTGGTTGTTATCTATTTTATGTATAGTAGTTTGTATCTGCTAATCCCAAACTCCTAATTTATCCCTGCCCCCTCTTTCCCCTTTGGTAACCATAAGTTTGTTTTCTATGTCTGTGAGTCTGTTTCTGTTTTGTAAATAAGTTCATTTGTATCATGTTTTAGATTCCACATATACGTTATGTCATGATATTTATCTTTCTCTTTCTGACTTACTTCACTTAGTATGATAATCTCTAGGTGCATCCCTCTTGCTGCAAATGGCATCATTTCATTGTTTGTTATAGCTGAATAGTATTCAATAGTATATCTATACTACATCTTCTTTATCCAGTCATGTGTTGATGGACATTTAGGTTGCTTCCATGTCTTGGCTATTATAAATAGTACTGCTGTGAACATTGGGGTGCACCTTTTTGAATTGAGAGTTTTCTCTGGACATATGCCCAGGAGTGGGATTGCTGGATCATATGGCAACTCTATTTTTAGTTTTTTAAGGAACCTCCATACTGTTTTCCATAGTGGCTGTACCAATTTACATTCCCACCAATAGTGTAGGAGAGTCCCCTTTTCTCCACACCCTCTCCGCCATTTATTACTTGTAGGCTTTTTAATGATGGCCATTCTGACCAGTGTGAGGTATTACCTCATTGTATTTTTGATGCACATTTCTGTAATAATTAGCAAAGTTGAGCATCTTTTCATGTGCCTATTGGCCATCTGTATGTCTTTGGAGAAATGTCTATTTAGGTCTTCTGCCCATTTTTTGATTGGGTTGTTTGGTTTTTTGTTGTTGTATGAGCTGTTTGTATATTTTGGAAATTAAGCCCTTGTCAGGCACATTGTTTGCAAATATTTTCTCCCACTCTGCAGGTTGTCTTTTCATTTTGTTTATGGTTTCCTTTGCTGTACAAAAGCTTGTAAGTTTGATTAGGTCCCATTTGTTTATTTTTGCTTTTATTTCTGTTGCCTTGGGAGACTGGCCTAAGAAAATGCTGGTACAATTTATGTCAGAGAATGTTTTGCCTATGTTTTATAGCCTAAGTTCTGTTCTAGGAGTCTTATGGTGTCATGTCTTATATTTAAGTCTTTAAGCCATTTTGAATTTATTTTTGTGTATGATGTGAGGAAGTGTTCTAACTTCATTGGTTTACATCGGGCTATCCAGCTTTCCCAACACTGCTTGCTGAAGAGACTGTCTTTTCTCCACTGTATAGTCTTGCCTCCTTTGTTGAAGATTAATTGGCTGAAGGTATGTGGGTTTATTTCTGAGCTTTCTATTCTATTCCATTGAATCATGTGTCTGTTTCTGTGCCAATACCATGCTGTTTTAATTACTGTAGTTTTATAGTATTGTCTGAAGTCTGGGAGGGTTGTGCCTCCAGCTTTGTTCTTTTTCCTCAGCCTTTGGCAATTATGGGTATTTTATGGCTCCATATAAATTTTAGGATTATTTGTTCTCATTCTGTGTAAAATGTCATGGGTAATTTGATAGGGATCGCATTAAATCTGTAGATTACTTTGGGTAATATGACCATTTTAACAATATTAATTCTTCCAATTCAAGAATATGGGTTATCTTTCCATTTCTTTGAATCATCTTTAATTTCCTTTATCAATGTTTTATAGTTCTCAGCATATAGGTCTTTCACCTCCTTGGTCAGGTTTATTCCAAAGTTTTGTTTTTGTTTGTTTGTTTGTTTTTATGTAATTTTAAAAAGGATTGCTTTTTACTTTCCTTTTCTGATATTTCATTGTTAGTGTAAAGAAATGCAACAGATTTCTGTATGTTGATCTTGTATCCTGCTACCTTCTCAGGCCTCTTCCTTCTTTATCTCAGCAGCAATTGATGTAGTTAATCACTCTTTCCTTGAGGTACTCCCTTTCTTTGGATTCTGTTATAATATTCTGTTCTGGTTTTCCTTCTACCCCTCTGCTCATGTTTTTTTAGACTCCTTTGGCTCTACTTAAAATACTAACATCATATTCCCTCTTCTAGTGCTGTATACTCTTCCCTGGGAGGTCTCAGTCCCTGCCATAACTAGAATGACCACGAAAAACCTCATCTTATAAAAGTAATCAGTAATCTCTAGGCATTGCTACATATGTAGGGTACACAGAGAAATGAGGAGATCATATTTAACTTCGTATTCAACATTTTCTCTTGAATATCTTACACACACCTCAAAATCAGTATGTCTAGAGCTAAACTCACAGTCTGCCCTTATCTCCAAATTCTACCGCATTCCTCTAAATCTGTCCCTCTTCCTCTCATCCCTGGCTTATTCAACCTACCAAGTGACACGTGCCGGAGACCTGAGTGATGTACTTGTCTCTCACGCTCTACACACCCATTAATCATTAAATGCTGAAAGTTTTCAACTGTTTAAATATCTATTGAAAAACTCTATCTACATCTCTCCATTATTGCTACCACAACCCTAATTCAAACCGTAATCAACAACTCTCATTGAAATTATTATAACAGCCTCTTAAGTTGTCTCCAATATTCCCTTGCTTCAGTCCTTTTTCATACTGTAGGCTGAGTGAACTTTATGATATGAAAATCTGATCATGATCCTTGCTTAGGACATTTTTGTGCTCTCTATTGATCTTAACATAAGGTGCAAGCTCCTTAATTGGGCTCTAAGACCTTTAGTGATTTGCTTCTGCTGATTCACCTTAGCCTTATCTCTTCTCATCTTCTCACCTCCTTCCTCAAGCTTTGTGTTTATCACCCTAAGTTTTTAATTCCATCAAAGTACCATTCTCTCACCTCTCTACAGGACTTTTCTTAAGTTCTTTCTTGCTGCATCTTTTTTCTTCTCTTTTCCTAACCCCTAATCATCTTCTAGGTCTCCACTTAAATATCTCTTCCAGAAAGTCATCCTTAACTGTTGCTTTCCTTCTCCTTATGCCCAATTAGTAGTATTCCTCTTATATAAATACTTCTGTAGTATTCTTTATCTACCTTCTCATGACACTTATACTTTATTGAAAACCCCTGATCACATACTTTATTCAGTAGACTGACTGTAAGCTCTGTGATCATGGGAACCATATAGGGATACAGTGAATGAATGAATGCATGAATAAATGAATGATATGAAAGCCTGGATAAAAACAATTTATAATAGTTAGGAATATGTAATCATGGAGTTTTGAACAATGAAGAGATACTATGAAGGAGGCACTGCAGGAATAATGTAAAAAACTTGAAGTGATAAAAATACTCATTGCCCTAATCTAAACATGAGGTGATGTTTGTTACTGTGCTTTTAAGACTTTAATCATAAATTTACTATCAAATTTTGATAGGATAACAACACAAACTAACTTTTCTATTTCTACATTTCGTTATGTATATTAGATTCTAAATGTTTAACTAGCTTTGCTTAGACTGCTGTGATTTGAAATATCATTTCTCTATATTTTCCCTCTTTTAGCAGAACCCTCACAAGAGTGGTGATTTCTACTTCTGTGCCATATAATGTGTAGGAAATGAGGGAGAGACAGGAGGTAGTATGATCCCACGATTTTTGGCCGGAGAAAGTTTGGAGTTAGTACCATTAGGTGAAGTCAGGAAAGGAGGAGAATGAGCAGATATTGAGGTAGAGTAATGAATTCAGTTTAAACACAATGAATTTTCTGCTCCCAGTAGTTCTACCTAGTAGACAGTTGGATATATGGGTATTAAATTTAGGCTAGAGAAAAATATTTGGGATTCCTCAATGTTATTTAACTAATGTTTTATTCAATGTATGTTTTAGTTGAAGTCATAGGCATGTATTAGAATGCCCAAGTTTATAGACCCTTGTGGATACAGAGATGGAATTTTAGGGGGGGGTCTCTTAATTCCCTCAAATTACATGCACATTTGTGTAGGACTGTGTATATTTTTAGACCAGCATATAAAACTTATATCAGCTTCTTAGAGTAGCCTTAGACTCCAAAAAGGACTCAGTACAACTAGAGTAAAAAGAAAAACAGGTCAAAATCTAAAGCCTAGGCACATCCTTGTTTAAGGTATAGATAATGGAAAATAAGCCCAGGGAAGAGGTTAAGACCATAGCTTCTGGAATCAGACTTCCTAGATTCAAATAACGGCTCTGCTATTTACTAGCTGTATCACCATAGGCAAGCTGCTTACATTCTCTGTAGTTTCCTTACCTATAAGACAGAGATTAATAACATTTGTAAGGTTATTATAAGGATTAAGTGAGCTAATGCATGAGATGTGTGTTGCACCATGTTTAGCATATAGTTAATGGTCAATAAATCACTTATTTGCTGTTTTTAATGTAATCTTGACTGTACTGGCCAGCCCCGCCAAACATGAGATTCTGCCTCTTTGAAGGGTTTTTCAGTGACAGATGGGGCCAGAATGAAGCAGAGCATCACCCCCAAAACCATGCTTACCACCTACATGGAAATCACTATAACTTCGTAGGCTACAAGCAGCTGGCTTGAATAGACCAGATCAGAGTGAGGATAGGGCCATCTCTCTACCTAAAGCAGACAGACAATTGTGTAAGTTGATCTCTGCCACTTTTCTTTTTTCCTGCTCTCCCAGTAATAATAGAATGAGGACTAGGAGTAAGAAGTATTTTAGAACTTTCCTTTCTTGTAGAACCCCTCTGCACCACTGAGACCTTCAAGGTACAAGCCTTAGTTTGCACTGAAGGAGAGAGAAAGCTTTGCATTGAACAATAAAGTTTTAAACTTAACTATTTCAAATTTTAATAACTGAAACTGGTGAGAAGATCATGGAATCCACTCTGGATGTCTTTAAGAGATGAGAAGAGGAAGTTTTGACATAGCATATTTGAAAGCAGTGACTAGAAAATAAACAAGTAAAATTGTTTCATATTTGTATACCAAAGAGTTGAGAGTTCTATATAAACTGCTTACCATATATAAAGAATGGCTAAAGAAACAGTAAAAATGGTAACAAGGAGTATCTTAAAAATGGGGGAGGGAGAGGGTAGTTCCAAAAAGAAAATTGTCCATAGCAATAGCTACAATAGACAAAAAAGGTAAAGATTTAAAAGTGTCCCAGAAATTAGACAATTAGAAAGTCATCGGTGACTTTGAGACCAGTCTCAGTGGAATCATAGGGGCAGCTCGTTTGGACTTTGATATTAAAGAAAAATTGATGTTCCTGTTGTTTCTATCCATTAGGCTTCATTCTACCCCTTGGGGGCATTAATGAACAAGTGTAATTCCATTTCCATATGACAGCCCATCAAATATTTGAAGCCAGCTATCTTGCATCCCTTGGGTCTCTTTTTCTTCAAGGAAAATATTCATTTCTCATGCTTTCAAGTCCCTTCACCATCCTGGTCACTCCATTCAGAAGACGCTTTAGTTTGTGTAAATCCCCAAATGAAATATATTGTTGTCAGTCTGGTCGAGTACCATAGAATAGAATAGGACAATCATCTCTCTCAACCTAGGAATTAGACTATTAATTCAGGCCAAAACTACATTTGCTTTTTGGCAGTTCTGTCACATGATTATCATTTTTGCATGCCCAGTGTTATGAGGATTCATTAAATAGATTAATTAAATGCTTATTGTACAACTCAAAATTTTTTCACAGAATTGGTGATTTTCAGCTTGAAGAGCTGAATTATTTTTTACTATTTTTGCTAATCCCTCAATAGGTGATCTTCTTCCCATGAGTTTTTGCTGCCCCATAGGAATCTTTGAAAAAATAGGGTTGATAAGTATTATAGCGTGTGCATGTGTGTGTGTGTGTGTGTGTGTGTGTGTGTGTGTGTGTGTGTGTGTCTATGATGGGACGTGTTTTCAGGCAAACTACAGTAGATCTGACTGATTTACAAGACAAGATAGATTTTTGTTTGTTGTTTCTCCCTTAATTTATTCTACAAATATTTACTGTGTACTGTGTGCCCAGTACTAGCGATATAACAGTAAGATGCGTTCTCTGCCATGAGGAAATTTTTGTTTAGTGGGGAAATTTTGATAATGTGTATGAAATGCTAGTATAGGAGTTAACAGGATGCTCCAGGGCACTCTGATCATCTCACCCAGGCTTGAGGAAAGCTTCTCCGAAGATGGGGTTACCTAATCTGGGTCTGGGAGGATTTGAGGGAATTAGCTAGCCAAAGAGGTGAAGTAATCTATGCAAAGGTCCTGAGTTAAGATGCAGTATGGCTACTAGAGATAGTAATTTAAGATATGAGTGTAGATAAGATCAGTAGGGATTGTGAGCTACTAGAGAATGGACTTGAGGATATGGGGAGGGGGAAGGGTAAGCTGTGACAAAGCGAGAGAGTTGCATGGATATATATACACTACCAAACGTAAAATAGATAGCTAGTGGGAAGCAGCAGCATAGCACAGGGAGATCAGCTGGGTGCTTTGTGACCACCTAGAGGGGTGGGATAGGGAGGGTGGGAAGGAGGGAGACGCAAGAGGGAGGAGATATGGGAACATATGTATATGTATAACTGATTTACTTTGTTATAAAGCAGAAACTAATAGACCATTGTAAAGCAATTATACTCCAATAAAGATGTAAAAAAAAAAAAAAGTCAAAACCCTTACTCATTTAAGAAGCTCCTGTGCAGCAACGAAGACCCAACACAGCCAAAATAATAAATAAATAAATTTATTTAAAAAAGAAGTAGGTAAGAAAAGGGGAACTTTGCCATTTAGTTTAGTTGTTTTACCTCTTCATTAATGAGAAATCACTCAATATTTTTTGTTATCTGCAAGTGAATATCCATAGTTTATGCAGTACTTATCTGTATATTTTATTCCCTACTGAGTATTATAATACGTGTCCTCAATTTTACAAATAATTATTTTTATTTTTCTAGTTAAATAGTTTAGGTTTACTTTTTTCTTTACTGAAAAGTTGTTAAATGACAATCATGTACATTTTAAAGGGAAAACAATAATCATGTACATTATTACAACAAGTATTTTTATTTTTGCACATTAAACCCTCCTCTTTGGCCACAACCATGCAGAGCCTGTAGACCATGCTAAAGGATTTAGTTCTTTCTGCAAGGAGCAATGAGAAAACACTGAAAGGTTTTAAGTAGGGAAGTGACATGATCAGGTTTGTATTTTGAAAAGCTCACTGCTAAATTGAAGGAGGATTTGAGTGGATGCAAAGAAGTAAGAGGAAATTGCAATCATCTAGGAAAGAGTTGTTGGTAGCAAAGCTAGGGGAGAGACGTTGTCGTGGAGCGAAGTGAACAATTCCAAAAATACTTTGAAAATAAATTTAACAGGATTTTAGGCATGGGGAGAAGGGTGTATCGGTGAGAGAGAGAGAGAGAGAGAGAGAGAGAAGAGGTATTAAGAATAAGTCCTAATTTTCTAAAAACAGAAGGAGGACCACATTTGATGGAAAAAAATAATGAGTTTCTGAGTTCGGCCTTGGACACGTGGGAGTTGAGGCACTTTCGTGCTTCTGTATTTAATAGTAACAAAAGTCTGAAAGTGGCATGAAAAGTCCATAGTGGGGGAATGACTAAGTATTGTAAATTATGGTACACAAATTTACTGGAGTATTATGCACTCTTAAACATCATAGTTACAAGACTGTGACTCATGAGATCAAGAGAAAAAAGTTGGATACAAAATTCAGTAATAATTGTAACCATCCTACTGTATAGCACAGGGAACTATATTCAATATCCTGTGATAAACCATAATGGAAAAGAATTTTAAAAAGAATGTATATATGTATAACTGAATCACTTTGCTGTACAGCAGAAATTAATACAACATTGTAAATCAGCTATACTTCAATAAAATACTAAATTGGAAGGAAATCCAAAATAGAGGGGATATATGTATAGCTGATTCACTTTGCTGTACAGTAGAAACTAACACAACATTGTAAAGCAACTATACTCCAATAAAAATTAATTGAAAAATATATATATATATAAAAACAGAAAAAAATGGATGAGGTACTCACATGGAAAATAATAATAATAATTATAACCATAAGAGAAAATATCTACAGAAAAAGCGCTAAAAGGAAATACAACAAATTTTAGCAATAATTCTATGAGCGTAATGGATGGCGGGTGAATTTCTAAAAATTAAAATTTTCCATGTTGTAAAAATATCAACCTCAGAAGTTAAAATTTTTACTATCAGATTTGTTTCTTACATCGTTGATTTATAATGACCTTGGTTTATATGGTTGCTTTTGTAAACTGATCTAATAGTAATTATTTAAGATAAAATCAATTCTTTTTTTTTTTTTTTTTTTTTGCGGTACACGGGCCTCTCACTTGTTGTGGCCTCTCCCGTTGCGGAGCACGGGCTCCGGACGCGCAGGCTCAGCGGCCATGGCTCACGGGCCCAGCCGCTCCGCAGCGTGTGGGATCTTCCCGGACCGGGACAGTGTCCCCTGCATCGGCAGGGGGACTCTCAACCACTGCGCCACCAGGGAAGCCCCAATTCTTTTTTTAAACATGACTTTCTAAAGTTTAACAGAGACAAATTCTTATTTATATAAAATGAGTATTTTTTCCATTGTCATAGCTGTAATGATCCGTAGGCAGTGCTGGTCATCTCATCCACTTGTCTCTGCTGGCTTTTCCACCTGTTGACTGTAAACCATGCAGAGGTGTTGAAAGCATTTTTCTTTTCCTTTGTGCACAAAAACTTTAATAAAATGCTCGTAAATCCTAATCAAGCCCATTTTGTGTCTTTTAGACTTACAGATTTTAACTTTGTGGTAGGTAGTATTAAAGAACTGGCTATGTTCTTTAATATATAAAATTAACCTTCATGTAAATCTACTGTACTTTTGATCATGGATTTGCTCTAATATTCTGTGCTGAAAAGGTTTACATACAAGCTACCACATGGTATTTTAGTTACGCCATAGGAAATTGTTTTCATAAACCACCTTTACTGAATTATAATTTACATACAATAAAATAGACCCATTTTAAGTATATATTTTAGTGAGTTTTTACAAATGTATATACTCATGTAATCACCACAACAATCAAGATATAAAACATTTCCATCATCCCCCCCAAACATCCTCATGCCCAAAATGTTTCCTGGCCCCCAAGCACCTAACATCTTTCTATCACTAGAGTTTAGTTCTGCTTTCTTTAGAATACCACGTGAAGGCAATCTTACCATACACACTTTTTGTGTCTGACTTTTTTCACTTAGCTTAGTGATTTTGAGATTCATCTATGTTGTTGCCTATATATCAGTAGTCCGGTTATTTTGTTATTGAGTATTATTTCATTTGTGAATGTACCATTTGTTTTTCCATTCACTGGTTGATGGACATTTAAGTTACTTCCAGGTTTTTGTCTGTTACAAAAAAAACTGTCCAAGATATGTGTATTGCAAGTATTTTCTCTCTGTAGCTTGCCTTTTCATCTTCTTATTGGTGTCTTTTCAAAAGAAAATACTTAAAATATTTATGCACTTCAAGTTATCCATTATTTTCTATTGTGGCACATGCTTTCCTGTCTTATTTAAGAAATATTTGTCTACTCCAAGGTTGCAAAAATTTTCCCTGTTTTTTCCTAGTAGTTTTATTGTTTTACCTTCTATTTTTAGTTTTGTGATTCATTTCAGCATAGTATTTGAGTAGTAGTATGAGATAAGATTGAAATTTTCTTGTTTGCTTGTTTCTTTTTGCTTTTTTTTTCCCAATTGAAGTATAGCTGATTTTCAATGTCGTGTTAGTTTCAGTTGTACAGCAAAGTGATCCAGATATATATATATGTATACATACTTTTTTAGATTCTTTTCCATTATAGGTTATTACAAGCTACTGAATATAGTTTCCTGTGCTATACAGTAGGTCCTTGTTGTGTATCTATTTTATATATAGTAGTATGTATCTGTTAATCCCAAACTCCTAATTTATCCCTCTTCCCCCCACCTGCAAATTTTTTTTCTTTTTTGATTGAGTGTAGTATGAGGTAAGATTGAGGTTTTTGTTGGGTTTTGCATATGAGTATCCAGTTATTCCAAGACCATTTGTTGAAAAAGAATTATTTCTCACCTTTGTCAAGAATCAGTTATGTGGGTTTATTTCTGGTCTCTTTATTCTTTTACATTCATTTATATTTATAGACTTTGGTCAAATCTATATTGCATGGATTGTTACAGCTTTATAATAAGTCTTAAAATCAGATGGTATGTCTTCCAACTGTGATCTTTTTCAAATTCATTTGGTTACCTAGGACCTTTGAATTTCTATGTAAATTTAGAATTAGCTTGTCAGTTTCTCCAAAAAGCTTACTGGGGCTTACATTGACATTACATTAAATGTATAGATTAATTTGGAAAGATTTGAGTCTTCCATCCCATGACCATGATATATCACTCCATTTATTTAGGTTTTTTTATACTTACTCTCAGAATGTTTTATACTTTTCAATTCGGAGCTAGTTCATGCACATATTTTGTTAAATTTATTCAAAATATTTCATGGTTTTGGAATCAATTAAAATGGAATTTATAAAATTTTAGTTTCTAATGTTTGTTACTAGTTTGTAGAGGAACAGTGATTTTTATATATTGACTTTACATGCTACAACCCTGATAGACTTGGCTTGTTAGTCCTACTAGCTTTTTGGTAGATTGCTTAAGATTTCCTACATATGTGACAATGTTTGCAAATAAAGACTGTTTTACGTTATCTTTTCCAATCTGTATGCCTTTCATTTCTTTTTCATGGTTTATCATATGCTTCAGACCTGAGCAATATTGATTACAAGTGGTGAGAGTGGATACACTTTCTTTGTTCCTAATATCAGGAAGAAAGCATTCCATCTTACCATTCTGTTACCTGTAAGTTTATTATAGATACCATTTATCAGGTTGCAGAGGTTTCATTTTATTCCTAATTTGCCAGGAGTTTGTATTATGAATTATTGTTGAATTTTGTCAAATTTTTTTTGTGTCTATTGAAATGATCATATGATTTTACTTTTTTAATATGTCATTATGGTACAGTGATTTTTATTTATTTATTTATTTTTTATTTTGGTGGTTTTTTTTTTTTTACATCTTTATTAGAATCTAATTGCTTTACAATGGTGTGTTACTTTCTGCTTTATAACAAAGTGAATCAGTTATACATATACATATGTTCCCGTATCTCTTCCCTCTTGCGTCTCCCTCCCTCCCAACCTCCCTATCCCACCCCTCCAGGCGGTCACAAAGCACCGAGCTGATCTCCCTGTGCTATGCGGCTGCTTCCCGCTAGCTATCTACCTTACGTTTGGTAGTGTATATATGTCCATGCCTCTCTCTCGCTTTGTCGCAGCTTACCCTTCCCCCTCCCCATATCCTCAGGTTCATTCTCCAGTAGGTCTGTGTCTTTATTCCTGTCTTGCCCCTAGGTTCTTCATGACATTTTTTTTTCTTAAATTCCATATATATGTGTTAGCATACGGTATTTGTCTTTCTCTTTCTGACTTACTTCACTCTGTATGACAGACTCTAGGTCTATCCACCTCATTACAAATAGCTCAATTTCGTTTCTTTTTATGGCTGAGTAATATTCCATTGTATATATGTGCCACATCTTCTTTATCCATTCATCCGATGATGGACACTTAGGTCGCTTCCGTCTCCTGGCTATTGTAAATAGTGCTGCAATGAACGTTTTGGTACATGACTCTTTTTGAATTATGGTTTTCTCGGGGTATATGCGCAGTAGTGGGATTGCTGGGTCATATGGTAGTTCTATTTTTAGTTTTTTAAGGAACCTCCATACTGTGCTCCATAGTGGCTGTACCAAATCACATTCCCATCAGCAGTGCAAGAGTGTTCCCTTTTCTACACACCCTCTCCAGCATTTACTGTTTGTAGATTTTTTGATGATGGCCATTCTGACTGGTGTGAGATGATATCTCATTGTAGTTTTGATTTGCATTTCTCTAATGATTAATGATGTTGAGCATTCTTTCATGTGTTTGTTGGCAGTCTGTATATCTTCTTTGGAGAAATGTCTGTTTAGGTCTTCTGCCCATTTTTGGATTGCGTTGTTTGTTTTTTTGTTATTCAGCTGCATGAGCTGCTTATGAATTTTGGAGATTAATCCTTTGTCAGTTGCTTCATTTGCAAATATTTTCTCCCATTCTGAGGGTTGTCTTTTGGTCTTGTTTATGGTTTCCTTTGCAGTGCAAAAGCTTTTAAGTTGCATTAGGTCCCATTTGTTTATTTTTGTTTTTATTTCCATTTCTCTAGGAGGTGGGTCAAAAAGGATCTTGCTGTGATTTATGTCATAGAGTGTTCTGCCTATGTTTTCCTCTAAGAGTTTGATAGTTTCTGGCCTTACATTTAGGTCTTTAATCCACCTTGAGCTTATTTTTGTGTATGGTGTCAGGGAGTGATCTAATCTCATACTTTTACATGTACCTGTCCAGTTTTCCCAGCAGCACTTATTAAAGAGGCTGTCCTTTCCCCACTGTACATTCCTGCCTCCTTTATCAACGATAACGTGACTGTATATGTGTGGGTTTATCTCTGGGCTTTCTGTAGTGTTCCATTGATCTATATTTCTGTTTTTGTGCCAGTACCATACTGTCTTGATTACTGTAGCTTTGTAGTATAGTCTGAAGTCAGGGAGCCTGATTCCTCCAGCTCTGTTTTTCATTCTCAAGATTGTTTTGGTTATTTGGGGTCTTTTGTGTTTCCATACAAATTGTGAATTTTTTTGTTCTAGTTCTGTGAAAAATGCCAGTGGTAGTTTGATAGGGATTGCATTGAATCTGTAGATTGCTTTGGGTAGTAGAATCATTTTCACAATGTTGATTCTTCCAATCCAAGAACATGGTATATCTCTCCATCTATTTGTATCATCCTTAATTTCTTTCATCAGTGTCTTATAATTTTCTGCATACTGGTCTTTGGTCTCCTTGGGTAGGTTTATTCCTAGATATTTTATTCTTTTTGTTGGAATGGTAAATGGGAGTGTTTTCTTGATTTCACTTTCATATTTTTCATCATTAGTGTATAGGAATGCCAGAGATTTCTGTGCATTAATTTTGTATCCTGCTACTTTCCCAAATTCATTGATTAGCTCTAGTAGTTTTCTGGTAGCATCTTTAGGATTCTCTATGTATAGTATCATGTCATCTGCAAACGGTGACTGTTTTACTTCTTCTTTTTCGATTTGGATTCCTTTTATTTCCTTTTCTTCTCTGATTGCTGTGGCTAAAACTTCCAAAACTGTGTTGAATAAGAGTGGTGAGAGTGGGCAACCTTGTCTTGTTCCTGATCTTAGTGGAAATGCTTTCAGTTTTTCACCATTGAGAATGATGTTGGCTGTGGGTTTGTCATATATGGCCTTTATTATGTTGAGGAAACTTCCCTCTGTGCCTACTTTCTGCAGGGTTTTTATCATAAATGGGTGTTGAATTTTGTCGAAAGCTTTCTCTGCATCTATTGAGATGACCATATGGTTTTTCCCCTTCAATCTGTTAATATGGTGTATCACATTGATTGATTTGCATATATTGAAGAATCCTTGGATTCCTGGAATAAACCCCACTTGATCATGGTGTATGATCCTTTTAATGTGCTGTTGGATTCTGTTTGCTTGTAGTTTGTTGACGATTTTTGCATCTATGTTCATCAGTGATATTGGCCTGTAGTTTTCTTTGTGACATCCTTGCCTGGTTTTGGTATCAAGGTGATGGTGGCCTCGTAGAATGAGTTTGGGAGTGTTCCTCCCTCTGCTATATATTGGAAGAGTTTGAGAAGCATAAGTGTTAACTCTTCTCTAAATGTTTGATCGAATTCGCCTGTGAAGCAGTCTGGTCCTGGGCTTTTGTTTGTTGGAAGATTTTTAATCACAGTTTCAATTTCATTACTTGTGATTTTGTCTGTTCATATTTTCTATTTCTTCCTGATTCAGTCTTGCCAGGTTGTGCATTTCTAAGAATTTGTCCGTTTCTTCCAGGTTGTCCAGGTTATTGCCATATAGTTGCTTGCAGTAACCTCTCATGATCCTTTGTATTTCTGCAGTGTCAGTTGTTACTTCTCCTTTTTCATTTCTAATTCTGTTGATTTCAGTCTTCTCCCTTTTTTTCTTGATGAGTCTCGCTGATGGTTTATCAATTTTCTTTATCTTCTCAAAGAACCAGCTTTTAGTTTTATTGATCTTTGCTATCGTTTCCTTCATTTCCTTTTCATTTATTTCTGCTCTGATCTTTATGATTTCTTTCCTTCTGCTACCTTTGGGGTTTTTTTGTTCTTCTTTCTCTAATTGCTTTAGGTGCAAGGTTAGGTTGTTTATTCGAGACGTTTCCTGTTTCTTAAGGTAGGATTGTATTGCTATAAACTTCCCTCTTAGAGCTGCTTTTGTTGCATCCCATAGGTTTTGGGTCCTCGTGTCTCCATTGTCATTTGTTTCTAGGTATTTTTTGATTTCCTCTTTGATCTCTTCAGTGATCACCTCGTTATTAAGCAGTGTATTATTTAGGCTCCATGTGTTTGTATTTTTTACAGATCTTTTCCTGTAATTGATATCTAGTCTCATACCGTTATGGTCGGAAAAGATACTTCATACAATTTCAGTTTTCTTAAATTTACCAAGGCTTGATTTGTGACCCAAGATATGATCTATTCTGGAGAATGTTTCATGAGCACTTGAGAAAAATGTGTATTCTGTTGTTTTTGGATGGAATGTCCTATAAATATCAATTAAGTCCATCTTGTTTAATGTATCATTTAAAGCTTGTGTTTCCTTATTTATTTTCATTTTGTATGATCTGTCCATTGGTGAAAGTGGGGTGTTAAAGTCCCCTACTATGAATGTGTTACTGTCGATTTCCCCTTTTATGGCTGTTAGCATTTGCCTTATGTATTGAGGTGCTCCTATGTTGGGTGCATAAATATTTAAAATTTTTATATCTTCTTCTTGGATCGATCCCTTGATCATTATGTAGTGTCCTTCTTTGTCTCTTCTTATAGTCTGTATTTTAAAGTCTATTTTGTCTGATATGAGAATTGCTACTCCAGCTTTCTTTTGGTTTCCATTTGCATGGAATGTCTTTTTCCATCCCCTTACTTTCAGTCTGTATGTGTCTCTAGGTGTGAAGTGGGTCTCTTGTACACAGCATATATATGGGTCTTGTTTTTGTATCCATTCAGCCAATCTGTGTCTTTTGGTGGGAGCATTTAGTCCGTTTACATTTAAGGTAATTATCGATATGTATGTTCCTATTCCCATTTTCTTAATTGTTTTGGGTTTGTTATTGTAGGTCTTTTCCTTCTCCTGTGTTTCTTGCCTAGATAAGTTCCTTTAGCATTTGTCGTAAAGCTGGTTTGGTGGTACTGAACTCTCTCAGCTTCTGCTTGTCTGTAAAGGTTTTAATTTCGCCATCAAATCTGAATGAGATCCTTGCTGGGTAGAGTAATCTTGGTTGCAGGTTCTTCTACTTCATCACTTTAAATATGTCCTGCCAGTCCCTTCTGGCTTGCAGAGTTTCTGCTGAAAGATCAGCTGTTAACCTTATGGGGATTCCCTTGTGTGTTATTTGTTGTTTTCCCTTGCTGCTTTTAATATGTTTTCTTTGTATTTAATTTTTGACAGTTTGATTAATATATGTCTTGGCGTGTTTCTCCTTGAATTTATCCTGTATGGGACTCTCTGTGCTTCCTGGACTTGATTAACTATTTCCTTTCCCATATTAGGGAAATTTTCAACTATAATCTCTTCAAATATTTTCTCAGTCCCTTTCTTTTTCTCTTCTTCTTCTGAAACCCCTATAATTCAAATGTTGGTGCGTTTAATATTGTCCCAGAGGTCTCTGAGACTGTCCTCAGTTCTTTTCATTCTTTTTTCTTTATTCTGCTCTGCAGTAGTTATTTCCACTATTTTATCTTCCAGGTCACTTATCCGTTCTTCTGCCTCAGTTATTCTGCTATTGATCCCATCTAGAGTATTTTTAATTTCATTTATTGTGTTGTTCATCGTTGCTTGTTTCATCTTTAGTTTTTCTAGGTCCTTGTTAAATGTTTCTTGCATTTTGTCTATTCTATTTGCAAGATTTTGGATCATCTTTACTATCATTATTCTGAATTCTTTTTCAGGTAGACTGCCTATTTCCGCTTCATTTGTTAGGTCTGTCTTGCTCCTTCATCTGCTCTGTTTTTCTGTCTTCTCATTTTGCTTATCTTACTGTGTTTGGGGTCTCCTTTTTGCAGGCCGCAGGTTCGTAGTTCCTGTTGTTTTTTTTTTTTTTTTTTTTTTTTGCGGTACACGGGCCTCTCACTGTTGTGGCCTCTCCCGTTGCGGAGCACAGGCTCCGGACGCACAGGCTCCTTGGCCATGGCTCATGCGCCCAGCCGCTCCGCGGCATGTGGGATCTTCCTGGACCGGGGCACAAACCTGTGTCCCCTGCATCGGCAGGCAGACTCTCAACCACTGCGCCACCAGGGAAGCCCGTTCCCGTTGTTTTTGTTGTCTGTCCCCAGTGGCTAAAGTTGGTTCAGTGGGTTGTGTAGGCTTCCTGGTGGAGGGGACTAGTGCCTGTGTTCTGGTGGATGAGGCTGGATCTTGTCTTTCTGGTGGGCAGGTCCACGTCTCGTGGTGTGTTTTGGGGTGTCTGTGGACTTATTATGATTTTAGGCAGCCTCTCTGCTAATGGGTGGGGTTGTGTTTCTGTCTTGCTTGTTGTTTGGCATAGGGTGTTGAGCACTGTAGCTTGCTGGTCGTTGAGTGAAGCTGGGTGCTGGTGTTGAGATGGAGATCTCTGGGAGTTTTTTGCCATTTGATATTATGTGGATCTGGGAGGTTTCTTGTGGACCAGTGTCCTGAAGTTGGTCTCCCACCTCAGAGGCACAGGACTGACTCCTCTGGCTGCAGCACCAAGAGCCTTTCATCCACACAGCTCAGAATAAAAGGGAGAAAAAGTAGAAAGAAAGACTTAGTAGAAGTAGGAAGGAAGAAAGAAAAAGAAAGAAAGGGAGGGAGGGAGGAAGGAAGGAGGGAAGGAAGGAAAAAAAGAATGAAAGAAGATAAAGTTAAATAAAATAAAGTAAGATAAAATATAATAAAGTTATTAAAATAAAAAATAATTATTAAGAAAAAAAATTAAAAACACAAAATGCACGGATAGAACCCTAGGACAAATGGTGGAAGCAAAGCTACACAGACTAAATCACACACAGAAGCATACACACTCACAAAAATAGGAAAAGGGGAAAAAATCATAAATCTTGCTCTCAAAGTCCACCTCCTCAATTTAGGGTGATTCATTGTCTAAAGGAGGGAAGGAAGGAAGGAAAGAAAGAATGAAAGAAAGAAGATAAAGTAAAATAAAATAAAGTTATTAAAATATTAAGAAAAAAATTAAAAAGAAAACAACGGACAGGTAGAACCCTAGGACAAATGGTGGAAGCAAAGCTATACAGATAAAATCTCACACAAAAGCATACACAAGGGAGGGAGACGCAACAGGGAAGACATATGGGAACATATGTTTATGTATGACTGATTCACTTTGTTATAAAGCAGAAACTAACACACCATTGTAAAGCAATTATACCCCAATAAAGATGTTAAAAAAAAAAAAAAAAGCATACACATACACACTCACAAAAAGAGGAGGAGGGGGAAAAAATCATAAATCTTGCTCTCAGAGTCCACCTCCTCAATTTGGGATAATTCGTTTTTTATTCATGTATTCCACAGATGCAGGATACATCAAGTTGATTGTGGATCTTTAATCTGCTGCTTCTGAGGCTGCTGGGAGAAATTTCCCTTTCTCTTCTTCGTTCTCACAGCTCCCAGGGGCTCAGATATGGATTTGGCCCCACCTCTGCGTGTAGGTCGACGAAGGGCGTCTGTTCTTCGCTCCGACAGGATGGGGTTAAAGGAGCAGCTGCTTCGGGGACTCTGGCTCACTCAGGCCAGTGGTGGGGGGAGAGAGGGGCATGGAGTGTGGGGCGAGCATGTGCGTTTTCCCGGGGAAGTTGTCCCTGGATCCCGGGACCCTGGCAGTGGCGGGCTGCACAGGCTCCCCGGAAGGGAGGTGTGGATAGTGACCTGTGCTCGCACACAGGCTTCTTGGTGGCGGCAGCAGCAGCCTTAGCGTCTCATGCCCATCTCTGTGGTCCGCGCTTTTAGCCGTGGCTCGCACCCATCTCTGGAGCTCCTTTAAGCAGCGCTCTTAATCCCCTCTCCGCGCGCACCAGGAAACAAAGAGGGAAGAAAAAGTCTCCTGGCTCTTCGGCAGGTCCAGACTTTTTGCAGGACTCCCTCCTGGCTAGCCATGGTGCACTAACCCCCTAAAGGCTGTGTTCACGCCGCCAAGCCCAGTCCTCTCCCTGCGCTGTGACAGAAGCCCAAGCCTCAGCTCGCAGCCCCACCCGCCCTGGCGGGTGAGCAGACAAGCCTCTCGGGCTGGTGAGTGCGGGTTGCACTGATCCTCTGTGTGGGAATCTCTCCGCTTTGCCCTCCGCACTCCTGTTGCTGAGCTCTCCTCCGAGACTTCGAAGCTTTCCCCCTCCATCAGCCGCAGTCTCCGTCCGCGAAGGGACTCCTAGTGTGTGGAAACCTTTCCTCCTTCACAGCTCCCTCCCACTGGTGCAGGTCTCATCTCTATCCTTTTGTATCTGTTTATTCTTTTTTCTTTTGCCCTACCCAGGTACGTGGGGGAGTTTCTTGCCTTTTTGGAGGTCTGAGGTCTTCTGCCAGCATTCAGTAGGTGTTCTGTAGGAGTTGTTCCACGTGTAGATGTATTTCTGGTGTATCTGTGGGGAGGAAGGTGATCTCTGCGTCTTACTCTTCCACCATCTTCCCTTCGTCCTCCGGTACAGTGATTTTTAAAATAAAAAACCAACTTGGCATATCTGTGATAAACCCCACTTAATCATAGTATATCATATTATTCTTTCTTATATACTAATGAATTTTGGTTGGATATTTTAGAAATTATTTTCATACATGTTCATGAGGCATATTAGTTTGTAGCTTTCTTTTCCTGTGATGTCTTGGCCTAGTTTTGGTATCAAAGTAATTATGGCATTATAAAATGAGTTCTGAAGTATTTCTTTCCAGTTTTTCCTTTTTTCTGAAAGATTACTTGTAAGATTGGTATAATTTCATCCTTAAATGGGCTAGTTTTTCTTTCAGTTTTATTGAGATATAATTGACATACAGCACTGTTTAAGTTTAAGGTGTACAGCACAATCATTAGACTTAATACGTCATGAAAAGATTAGCACAATAAGTTTAGTGGACATTCATGATCTCATGTAGATACAAAATTAAAGTCATAGAAAAAAATTTTTTTCCTTGTGATGAGAACTCATAGGATTTATGCTCTTAGCAATTTTCATATATAACATACAGCAGTGTTGATTTTATTTATCATGTTGTAAATTACATCCCCAGTACTTATTTATCTTATAAGTAGATGTTTGAAACTTTTGACTGCCTTCATCCAATTCCCCCTACCCCTACTCTCCACCTCTGTTAACCACAAATCTAACACTAAGTGTTTAATTCTTGTGACATGAAAGTAATGAGGTGTGCGTTTACAACTGGTTGGTAGGGAATATAGCCATTTTAGAGGTGCAGTACCTGAGAAAATCTTAGTAAAGAAAAAACCAAATCTCTCATTTTTTAATATAATCATACATAACCTTCTAAATTTTATGGATATCAGAGGTGGTGTAGTAGATGGTGAATGATTTTGGAATCAGAAAGACTCTATTAAAAGTACCTACTTACCATTGACTATCTAGATAAGTATTTTAGCCTATCTAACTGTACCTTAGGAAGACATAGTTATTGCCCCACCTCATAGACTTGTTTTAAGGAGAAAAGAATATAAAAATATCCTACCATAAATATCCTAGTATATGGTAGGATTCTGACTATAATTTTTTTTCTTTCTTACAGAAGAGGATAAATATAATATTTATTCTCCTTTGCTCTTCAAGTATTTCCTGGCAGAAGGAATTGTCACTGGACATACTTTGTTAGTTGCATCTGCAAAAGAAGACCCTGCTGACATTTTACAGGTATAGAGTATACTAATTCAATATTGCATTTTGAATATTTCATAAAAAATATTGTTTATATATGTAAATAAGATTTGTATATGTACAAACTATATTTAAATACATTAATGGGACCACACACATATTTTTTTCTCTTAAAGAGAAGTATCAAATTTATTTGAATATATAATCGCATTTTAAAATTAGTTCTTGGACAGTTTTTTAAACTAAAATTTATGTCACAGTGAGGAAATATTAATAAGCTATTTAAAACTGACAATAAACAAAATTACTATTAAGTAATGATATGAGCACTTTATAAGCTATTAAAAAATCTAGGTAAAGAAAAACAACTGCAGAATATTGTCAGATATTGTATTACCAGTATTCCAAAGGTGTAAGTCAGAAGAAAGAGAAATTAGAAGTACTCATTTATTAAAGTTATTTTGTTTTGAGAATTCCAGAAAGTATCCCCTTCCAAGAAATAAGCAATAATACTAAAATATGCGCTTGAAATAGTATATCTTTTTTATGCCAAAGCATATTTTTCAGAGAAGAAAATTCTGACTTTTAGAATTCTTAATTTCTTTGTACAGAACAGGAACTCACTTTTTTTTTTTTTTTTTAGGAACTCACTTTTAAGCCATTATTTGATTAGAATTCATAATCTAAAATCATTTTCTCTCAGAGGGTGTTTTCATTTCACTGTGTAGTTTGCAAAATGACAAATGACTAAGTCATTTATAAAAAATTTGTAGAATAATAAATACTAATTTACAATAACTATCAACAGACACCAACAAATTTCTACACCCACACATAAAAATTACTGTAATACTGAGGTCAAAACTAACATGATTCTTTCATATGGGTCAGACTTTGTTTATTAAATTTTAAAAAGTTCAAAAAGAAAACCTTTGTATAATTTTCCAAATGATTTCCTTCTGGTTGAAGAGCCTGTTTTCCTTTATTCTTATTTCTGCTATTAATCTTTTGTAATATTTTCTTGATGTTTTTGTTTTTTCTTTTGTTCCTTTTCCCTGGCTTTAATCATTTTGGACAGTTTCTGAACAGTACTGTACTTGCTAGAAGCAGTGGAGTAAAGGCCAAAATCATTGTTGTAAAGAAGCTATATAGGTTCTTCACAGCCCATTCCACAACATACCGAGCCTAAGATTTTTTATCAGACATCTTTATAGCCATATAGGAAATGTTCGCCAAGCCATAGACAGGAAGACCTATATATGCTTTTTTTTTTTTGCGGTACGCGGGCCTCACTATTGTGGCCTCTTCCGTTGCGGAGCACAGGCTCCAGACGCGCAGGCTCAGTGGCCATGGCTCACGGGCCTAGCCGCTCTGCGGCATGTGGGATCTTCCCGGACCGGGGCACGAACCCGTGTCCCCTGCATCGGCAGGCGGACTCTCAACCACTGCGCCACCAGGGAAGCCCCATATATGCTTTTTTAAATAAAGTGTTTTATTTTTCCTTCTTCCCTCCTCCAACCTAGGTAACTGATGTTAAAGCCTATAGTATACTTCCACATTTTGCCTTAGAGTACTACATTTTTTTATTTGAAAACTAATCCCTGATGCCTTTCTTAGGTACCTTGATCTGTACAAGTTAGTACTAAAAAAATTTCAGTGTACTTTACATGTCCTTCTTTGGATTATGTGAAGGATTTTAAAATTATAAAAGAAATATTATCTTTTCATCAGGGTTTCTTAAAATAGCTAGTCATATATGCAAGTAATTAGATTCTGCAAACCTTTATTCATAGAGCAGTTTTATAATGTAGTAGAAAAATATAAAACTAGAGTCAAAAAACATAGACTCTTATTAAATTTGTCCTTATGACCAAAGTAGATTAATAAGGACCAGACTAGTCATCATGCCTGAAACAACTAAAAAACAGGACAAAGTATATGAAACAACTGTCTTCAAAACTTTGACCATCACACAGTAAAGGACAGTGATTCCTGAGTTATGCAAAATAGACAAGATAAGTCCTATAACTTCCCTAGCTTCCTGCATACAAAGTGTCCAGGCCATAGTGCAGGGAGGAGGAGCCCAGGATAAGACAATCTTAGGTGACAGAGCTAGGAATGTGGAATTACAACCTCGTTATTGTCTTCATCTGGAGCCAAGTATGGTTTAAGGAGATATGTATGGGTGCCAAGTAAGCAAGGGGTGGACTTCTGATAGTTAATTCTATGTGTCAATTTGACCAAGCCACAGGGTGCCCAGAAATTTGATCAGACATTATTCTGAGTGTTTCTGTGAGGGTATTTTTGGATGAAATTAACATTTAATTCGGTAGACTGAGTAAAGCAGATTGCCCTCTCTAATGTGGGTGGGCCTCATCCAGTCAGTTGAAGGCCTAAATAGAACAAAATGGCTAACCCTCCCCCATATAAGAAAGATTCTTCCTACTGGACTGCTTTTGAACTTGGACATCAACTTTTTCTTGCTCTCGGGTTCAAACTGAAACATCAGCTCTTCCTGAGTCACGAGTCTGCTATCCTTTGGATCAGAATTACACCATTAGTTTTCCATTTGGACAAAAACTACACCATCAGCTCTCCTGAGTTTCCAGCTAGCTTGCTGTGCATATCTGGGGACTTGTCAGCCTCCATAATCATATGAGCCAATTCCTTATAGTAAATTTTATTACAGGAAGAGGTATGTATATGTGTACATATATATATGTATATGTGTGTGTGTGTGTATACACACACACACAGACACACATCCTGTTCATATAATTTCTCTAGAGAACTCTGACTAATTCAATTTTACTGAAAATACAAAGATTACATTTAAAACCAAAGAAGGCATTTCACATTTATTTATTAACCTACATTGAACAATTATCACTCGCATCCTATATCTTGGCCAGCTTTCCAGATAGTAAAGTACAGTGATCTTCCCACCTTTTTTGCACTCATACTTCTAAAAATATTTTTTTAATTATGTATTGTCTTGTATACTAAGTTATGTAAAAATTTTCATTATGAGATTATTTAGTTGCAAAGATGTTATTATAAGTATTGCCTTTTTTAGTTGAAGACTTTTATGTCAGTCTTGTAAGTGTATCCAACTCAATCTAAATAATAGCAATTTGATGTCAGTATCATTATTTTTAGAAGTATCTACATAAGCAAGCTCTTCTTTAACAACTGGAAATTTTACATCAATCATTTTTTCCTTGAATTCGTATTTTCTATTCCACTCACTCCTCATGGAGTTTTGTCAGAATGTAGTACATTTTATGTTCAACATTTTTATTAATAACCTTATGATAGTTTTTCTGTAACTTCATATTTAAATTTATTTTAAACTTTTTGTCTCAAAAGACTTTAAGTGTTAAACACATTTCTTTTTATTTCAGTCGCCATTACAATTATTGTTGCATATAGTGTATCAATAGACATAAAAATGTTCACACTACATTGCTTCATTAGGACATATAATTGCGTGAATATTGCTAGAATGGGATGGGATTCAGCATCAGCTCTATTCATATTTTTTACTTTTGCAGATGTGAGCTGTTCATAGTTAAGTAAATAGAGAGAGTTGTGTTATTGTAATGTCCCTCAAATTATTTTTTCACTTTTTCTGAGTAATACACAAAAAGAAATCACATGATGTCTATCAACATAAATTACTTTAAATTATTTGTCTAGTCTATTAGGTCCACCTAAAATTTTGCTGAAAACAATGAAAAAAGGATAATTTCCCCAGTCATTAGAAAATTCACATTTTCTATACCAAATAGATATTTTAGGTTGTCTTTTTGTTTGGTACTGCAGAGATGTTTACTCCTGGGACAATGAGAAGTAAAGCTTTCACTCGTGAAGTGAGAAAGGTTGATTTGAAAGGGGATTGGCAAAGGGGAACTTGCACTTCTATCACTGGCACATTCTCTAGGAGGTCATTTTTCACTAGATATTTGTTAAAGTTGAAGATCAAAGAATTGATTTCCTTAAAATTCTCATGATCATGTACCTCTTTCAAAGTCTTCATTTACCCCAGGTTTAAAGACTCCCAGTTTCTGACAGTTAAAAGGGATGGAAACAAGTCATCTTACCTGATCCAGATAAGCTTTTCTAAGTTTAGACTACCATATGCCCATATATGATTAAATCCATATATTGATGTAGCCCAGTGAACCTGTATTTAGTCACCCCCAATATACACTAACCTATTCTAGCATTCTAGCATGATAATGCTAACTATCATTTATTCACATCAATATGAAAAAAAGTATATTCTGTTTAGATTTCAAAAATGTAGGAATAACTTCTAAGTTACTGCTGCTCTTTAAAATATTTAAATGAAGGTTATCTCAGGCAAAAGAATTAAATCAGCATATTGGACTTAAAATTTCTTTTATGAAAATTATTCCTCTGTAATGTCACATTCCATGTAAATGCAGACTGTCTTATTAGAAGAAAAACCATTAGTGATAATTTTCTGTTATGTTAAATAATATTTTAAAGATGATTATTTGAAATAAATTCTCAGTGATTGATATATCTCTGGAATTTTTTCTTTATAAGAAGTACTGTTGGTTTCAGTGTTGACAGATATTTTACTTGGCTTTCTCATATTTGAATTTTCACTATTACTGAGATGCAGTTTATAACAACATGCTAATTAATCTCCTGGAACTTAAATTCATCTTACATTTCAAGGGAAATAAATGTTAAAATGGTATGACCATTTATTTTTAATGTCTTAAAAGTTTCTCTTGCTCTAGCCTAGCATAGGTGTTTTTAACTGAAGAATGTATTCTAGTGTCATCAGATCTATTTTACTTTATCTTGTGCAGTTAGAATGTATTATCAAAGACATTATAATTACTCCACAAAAACCTAATCGTCTTAAGCATTAAATTTACTTAATATAACATTGCAGATTTTATGCTGCATTTTTTTTTTTTTTTTTTGCGGTACGCGGGCCTCTCACTGTTGTGGCCTCTCCCGTTGTGGAGCGCAGGCTCCGGACACGCAGGCTCAGCAGCCATGGCTCACGGGCCCAGCCGCTTGGCGGCGTGTGGGATCTTCCCGGACCAGGGCACGAACCCGGGTCTCCTACATCGGCAGGCGGACTCTCAACCACTGCGCCACCAGGGAAGCCCGATGCTGCATTTTTAAAGTTATCTCATTCTTCTATTTATAATGAGTAGCCTAGAACAAGTTGTTTTTATTTGAATAGCAAGTTTGCTTTACATGACAATTGAATATTTATCAATAAGGTACTCAATGAAGTTAAATATTAAATTAATTATAAATTTGAGTGTGTGATCCTCAGGAAAAATTTATCTTCTTTGATTTTAATGCCATTATTTGCTTTTAACTAAAATCACTTGTATAGATGAGTAATGAAATTGTTATAGGCTGTATATGCTAAATAACATGTACACACAACATTTCCCTACATTATAAAACTTATTTAGTGATTCATTTTTAAACTATTTTAATTTTGATTATGTTCTTGTATTTCATGCATCTCTACTCTGAAGATATATCTAGTTTTTGAGTTAATAGAATCTTCACTCATCAGTAATGTTTCTTTTCTTTTTTTAAAAAATAATTTTAAAAACGTTCATTTGATGGGGAAATACTGCTTTGTTGCACGTTTCTTTGTTTACAGCAAAGCAGAATATTTTCCCCTATGGTTGTTAGCCTTCTGCATTTCTTCCTTGTTTTTCATAGTAGGTTTTTGTCTCTGTCCATTTTTTTTCTCATTGCTCTGTACGAGCTCTTTACATATTGTAGTTAATGTCCCAGGATTATATACGAGGATCTTTGTTTTGCACATTCTCAGGATCTAAGTCCCTGAAGTTACAAGGTTGCATTGGAAAACCAAATTTGCCAAAACATACAAATAGCCCTCCTATAAATTTTGGGCTGCGCTCCTAAAAATTTTGCCCCTCTGCCCACATCCCTCACATGTAACACTAGTGTATTTTTTCATCATTAGATTTGTGAGTTGGTCTGTTCCTGTTAGCCATATGTTGAATATTCTTGAGTATAATGCAAAACAATTTCAAAATTTGCCAAAGATGCAAAATTTCCTGAGGTTGATCAAAGTGACTGTGGAGAATTGTTTGAATCCCATGCAAAGCTACTGGCTAATGAGAATGTAGAAGGATTCAGCCAGTTAAGAAAGCAGTGTTTCTTAAATTCTTAATCTTATCATCTTATATTCCTTACATGTTTAATATGTAACAGTATAACAATATTTGACTTAAAAGAATAATATGCCATTCTCATTTTTCTATAAGGAAGTAAAAAAAGTATTGTTTTTAATATATACAATATGTTTAATGTTTAGTGTTCACACATTTAAAACAGACTGGATGAGAAAATTATGGCTGATAAAAATTTCAGTTATGTATATTCTTCATAATACCAGTATATAGACGAAGTTTTTAACATCTCTGAGAAAAATGAACAAAATATTTTTGTAGTTTAAAATGAGATGTTGAATACTAATATAGAGAAGTAGAATTTCTGCACCTATAAGAGTAGGTATATATATTATGTACTTTCTACATAATGTTCAGTTGGGATTTCAGTGTGCCCAGCTCAGAGTTATACTGAAGACTTATTTGTATCAAACAGCCCAAAAATGAGTGACCAAAACCCAAAGCATTAACAGTGTTTAGAGATACAATGTAGGGAGAAAATGCTATAATTGCTTAGTTTTAATTTTATGATGTATATGATTGGAGATTTCTGGGGCCTATAACAAAGGCAAATAATAGCTGGTACAAGAAAAGGGAAAAGACAATCTTATAGACCATAATTATCTTAAAACTGTGTATAACTAAAAGACAAGTAAAGGATAAAAAGCCCATCAGCTGCCTAAAATATATTATATAACCACCCAGCAATTTATCCATCATCCTTTGGAAACATTCATGCCTACTGTAGTCAGAGCTTCAGGAAGTCAGCATTAAAGATGTAACGCTGAAAAGTTACACCCCTTAGAAAATCCTATAGAACAATATACATGATGTTGTTAAAGCTTTTAGAAACACTATGGTAAGTATTCTTCAGTTAACTTTTTTATCTAAAAGAATTTTCTTGATCATCTCAAATATAGTGATGGGTATTCTCTATGAAAACTTTCTATGGAATGTTTTCTAATATAGCAAAATTACATTTTAATGTTAAAATATTTAAACATTTATCAGTAGATCAGCTGATTTTTTTATGAAATAAAAAATTATGTACACCCAAACATTTCTTAAGAACTTGAAAATGCTAAGATTTCTCTATTATTTATATCCTTTTCATAATTTTTAACAATATGATGGTATGTGTTAATACATATAGAATTAAAGAAAGTAAAATTTCAGAAGTAAATTTAAATGCTGTTTCATAATATGCTAAAGTCAGTTTCAAAAACTTAATTTGAATATTTTTTAGTGATGACATGCCAGGTAGGTAATATTCATTCAGGAAGAGATATCTAATATCTAGAGCAAAGGGTTAATTCTTGACTTGTTGCATTAACTTTTTGAGTTACCTGTTATATACACTATGCACTAACATCAACCACAGTTAGAACAAAGTGGGAGGTTAGAATGCTTTTAAAGAGCTTCAAAGTTGTATTTTTTAGTGTGTACCCAGGATAGGTACCTGGTTACCAGCAGGGGTGTCCCAACTACTTGATGTTTATTAAAGGATTATAGCATATAATATTTTTTAACATCAAACATATTGGTAAATAAATAGTTCAAATTTAAAATCAATTATGGTGAAATTTCCCATATTTACTATTGAGAAAATCTTTCATATTGAAAATGAATTACTTTACAATAATCTATGTCCTGGAATGAGTTTCAGTTCATTGAAAATAAACCATATGATATTTGATAAATTAATATAGTAATAAGATACTTGGTAACAAAATAATGAAGTATGAATATTTAGTCTAACATCTTCAGAATTCTTTTTCACAGACTTTAAATCCATAAGTAAAAGTTAAAAGTATATCTTAATAATTTGAAAGCATTATTTTAAATCCCAAAATATCAGCCTTTTACCCAAATATTGAACTCATTTGTTAAGATCTTATTCACTGTACCTTGTATCTTTTCCTTTATTTGATTCCTTGGTTTTAATTGAGGTTAGAGATATTGATTTAGAGTTAAAGCGGTATTACTTGCTAACAATGTAAAGTTTGAGTTACTGTTAAAAAGGTTTCTTTTCCTTCTGTCAGTTTGGTGTCAAGATTAAGTCTGTTTGCCATGCATCTGTTATTTACTGATCATGGAACAAGAATTAGAGATCTCGTGAGTGGTCAGTTTGCTCTTAGTACACTGTAGTAAGTACAGTCTGGTCTTTCTGAGTACACAGAATACAAAAATGTCTCAGATCCAGCCCATGTTTTTTTTAAGTGACAAAAATTGAAACAGCTATAAAAATGAAGTTAAAGAAACATCCCTTGGTTGGCCTAATATATCACTGAACATTTTTTAAATTATGTTCATCTCCAAAGTTGTAGTTTTATGATTCAGAACAAAAGTAATATAACACGCTATAAATAATTAAAAATTATTTTCTGGCCCTTCTATATTCCACTTTGCAAGCTTTATGCATACTCAACACCTTATACATTACACATTTTCCCACACATTTTTACTTTCTCTAGCCTGTATAATATTTAATGTACATCCTATCAAAACTGTTTTATCACTGTGTATCTTTTGTCCATAATATAAATACAAATATTAAAAGGTCTTTGAAGGCAGAGCTGTAATCAGAATATGTTCCCTTCACTTCTTTGTCAACATTTTATTTGTTCAGAAAATTATCAGGCTATCTATAAGCTTTTCAGTGCTAGTTGAGCCAGAAATTTGCTGTTTGACCCTAGGGTTCCCCTCTTTTTTTCCCTCCCTAGCTACTTGTGAGAGCTTATTTAAAATTCTGAGTTCTCCCCTGGCAGCCACAGTTCGAGTTTCTTTGGCAAATTAAAAAGACTAAGAAAAAACATGCAAAAGCTCAGTACTGTTTCCAGTGACCTACATTTGTAGGCAGCTTTTAAAAGATGGTATGTGCCTTATTTTCCAACGAGGAAATGAAAGATAAGATAAAAAATATAAAAGAAAAGAAACCCACCTCTCTGTCACTACCTAATGAGAAATTTTTGATATAATACTAAAATAAACACACATTTGGCATTGATGTTTGTACATCAGTCAACAAAAGAAAGGAATTTTGCATGCAGAAAAGTAGCCTAAGTTATATAGCAAAATGCCACACTGTGTAATAGGATATTTATCCTTAAGAAGATGAAATATACTTCAAATCTGAGCTTAGATTTTAATTTCTGTGTTGCTGCTTAACTAGCTACAGGACCTTGCACAAGTCACTTAACCTTTCATATTACGATAGGGATGATAGCCTGCCTACCTTATTCCGGAGCTCCAAATTAAAAATGAAATATCTGGAGTTTTGCTTTCTAAATCTTAAAACACCTATTCCAGCCCTCACATTTACTTTAAAAATTTTATTTTGAACCCATAAAAAAATGAATGGTTGTGAATACTTGATGGATTTGCTATAGGCAAAAGAAATGTTTAAATCTTAGAACTGTTATTAGTTTTATCATTCTTGGAAAAGAAGCCACATAAAGTCAGCATTGGGAATATTAGAAATAGGGCTCATTTTTCTTTTGAATACTTTTTCTGAAAAAGTGTTCAGAAGAGAAAGTATTCAATCCTTTTGGGGGTGGATAAATGACTTCAAAATTTGAAAACCAGAGCCATTCAAAATAAAAGAAAATCAGCCTCCCAAATGAACATGTTGTCCCATTTAATGAAACATTAAAGGATACCATGGAAGGAGAAAGGCTGTATACTATCAAGGATCATAAATTAAATAGACAGTCTGTGAAGATTTATTATGTACAAAAGGATAACTCTACTGTTGAAAACCCCCAAAATATAGGGCTATTTCTCCAGCTAGTGTTGGGATGATTCTTTCAGTGTTTCTTTTCTAATTTAAGTTTTTTTTGTTCACCAGAAACTGACAGGCAGTTGCAGAAAAGGGCCTTAGTTCCTCACATCCATCTTTTCACATTATGGTATATTAACAAAATCAGAGGCATTTGAAACGTGCTTATTGTTTTTGTAAAATATTCTCACTACAGTTTGTGTGTGCATACATGTGAGTCTGAAAGTCTGTGCTAGATTTCAGAAACATGGTAGAGAGCATTAAAATGAAGACTTAAATTGGAAGTAGAAAACAGATCTGAAACTATGAAGTTTCAGATCAGAGATATTGATCTTACCTTGCATATCAATATCAGAGATATTGATCTTACCTTGCATCTCTTAAAACAGACTGTAACATACAGGGTGCTATAGAATTAAAGAAAACCTATTTTATGCTTTTACCCAGTTACCTCTACTTCTCAGTAGTCAATGAACAAAAAGAATGAGTTCTATTCTACTAACACCAAATGTACTACAGAAAATAGTTTTCAAATTTAATAAAAATAAAGTGATATCCAGTTTCATTTAGTACCCCACAATACCCTAAGGATTTTTGTTTGTGACACTTTCCATAAGCTGGGTTTATTCTGGAAAAAAAAAAAAATCACATCAAACAAATAAAACCAGTCACTTGTTGTGTGCTCCTGAGTTAGGAATTTAACTTATCAGGACCCCTTAAATGAAGGTAATGCCTGATTTCATTCCTAATTGAGATTTCTTTGACAATAGATATCCATGAAACTTTAGAATACTTCTTTTCCAACAATGTAAAGATTTAGTAAATAATTATAAGATTATTGTCACTTTCTCAACTTTTAAAATAATTATATTTAGAAATGTTTTAGTTACATCGGTTTTTAGAAATTAGTTTATATTCAATAAAGAGACTTAATACTTAAAGGAATTTTGTAGGAATTCTTTGCCAACATAAGAATCCTTTTATAACTTATTATTGCATAACTTGTTTGCTTAATGTAGATTTTCATATGTCATATTTTCTTAAAACAGGTTAATATACACCCTTATACAGTAAACATTTACTAAAAGGAGTTATTACATATGATCTCACTAATAACTAAACCTGTTAATACCAGTGAGTAAGTGGAAAGTTTAGTCTACTTTTTAAAACAATTCACAAAATGTTTTGTAATCAAGATATGTCCTATTATAAGGACATTGTTCACCATTCACTATTCTTTCTATAACTAGGAACATAATATATATAAAAATATACATATATACACATATACGTGTGTGTATGTATACACACACATACGTAATACATATACACACACAGAAGTTCACATTTTTAACAATAGTAGTTACCTAGTTAGTAGCTCTCTTCACTTTAACTTGTATTATCTCTCTGAGTATGAATTTTATTGGTTGTGCAGTCAGAGCCAGATTAAACATTGACAGCATTGAATATAAGAACTTTACTTTGTAAAAAAACCTAGAAAGGAAAACTCCAATTTTTATGGATAAAAGTATTAATAGATTCCAACAGTGCATTCTTGCCTCTCTATGAGTAAAAACATGGTATTTTTATTTTAAGCTTTCTTCTTAAGAAGTCAGTTTGAAGTAAAGAGACTGTTTTGAAGGAATGTGTAATATAGCTCTTATGTTTTGATTTATAAAATCATAAATTCTGTATCTTAAGTTGATCTATTGAGGAAAATTGATAAAATTAATATAGACCTCATAGAGACTTGTTCTTAACAGCTTGACAGTTTTGAGTTTTTTTATATATGTGAGAAAATAATTACAGAAGCTAATATCAGAATGCCAAGACACTCAGTGCATTTCCCCTTAAACTCCTTTTAAGTCAATGCCATCAATAGACAGTACTGAAACCTGTGGCTGCTTTGGTCAAGACTAGGGGTGCTGTTTATGGTATTAGCAGGCATATTGCTAGGACCTAGATAAGGAATGTAAATTTGCCTGTACCTCATTTTCCCATTCTCACTACTAGATTGCAGTAGAACTCAGAGGTTAATACACGTCAAAATTGCTTTGAGATCCTTCTGTGACTGGTGCTCTTAAAAATGTGATGGTTTAGAATGTAATGTTTTAAAATAATTAAATTATATTTGCATTTAATTGAAGATATTATTATTAAACTTAGTGCAACTCTTTCTCTTCATTTCTGAATACTTCTAGTGCAGACTTCCATTTCCTTTCCTTCATGTATCCTGCTCCTTCCCTCTATCTTAGTCAAGAAAATTTAAAGAGAGGTTTTTCCAGCTTTCTCAGCACATTTCTGGTTTACATTTTAAGGAGAAATGTGATTTGCTTGCCAAATTACAAGCATCAGTTTTGTCAGTAGCTTAACTTGAGAGTTTAGTTAAAATACTTTTTGTATGCTGATGTGAAAGTGTTTTTCACCATCCTTCTTGTAATAGCAGTAATTTTTCTATCTTTATATTCAAGAAAAAATATCTGAAATTGTACTAAGATGTCCCCTAATCTGTACTGCATTTGGTTTGAAACAAGATAATTCACTCATTACTAATCTTAAAATCTCTGAGTTTTAAAAACATGTAACATCAACTACACCCCAGGACCTTCTAACTTACTCCCTGCAGTCTACATTTCTGAATGCTTTTAACAATTAAAGTCACTCCTCGCCCCATACTTTTGAACAGTTAAATGAAGATAATGTGGAGAACATACCTTTACTAAATCAATATTTGGGTTAAATATTTGGACCATGTTTGTATTCAAATTATGATAATCAGTAATATCTTTGGATTTGTTTCTCTTTCCAACTTTCAGAAAATAAGTATTCCCTCCAAAAACCCCCATAAATCAACAAAGTAATATACTTAGTGATACAATATAATATACTTACCGATACATGCATAATGCTTAAGTAGTATTAATTATACAGTTACCGAAACCTGCAAGGATCAAAAGATTTTATTTTTAAGAAGGATTTCTCATGCTGCATGGATTATGTTGCTACATAATAGCTCAGTAGTACTTCTGCTGAATTGTAAAATAGCTTAGAGAGGAATATGATGCCCATAGTTGGTGTAATGCATTGGTAATTAAGAGGGTGGGAGGTTAAGCTTCATTAACTGCTGAGGGATTGTATCTTGGGTTTTATTATGCCCTAGAGAACATAAAAAGTGAGAAGGGTCAAACTGTTGGAATCAGATTTTGCTTGTGCATCTGCCAAAACAAAGACCACAAAATAATAAAGCAGTAAGCACAGAATGACATGAGTTGAAAAGGGAAGAAATATATCTACAGCATCTTATGGATAAGGATAAGTGTTTCTGGTGAAAAGAATAAAAAAAATACTGGAGTATACTTTGGTATTGAAAGTTTGTAATAATTTCGTTTCATATAGCTTTTTTAAAAAGTCAAATAAATAGTTGGTTTTGTCCAAAGGTATTGCCAATTTCTTTATTCTTGTTAATTTTCTAACTTGGTGTATTTGATTAAAAGAGAGACAGACACTTTATACTTGCCATACTATCTTCTGTGGGGAACTTATGATGCCTGCTTTTTATTTTTATTTATTTATGATCCTTATTACCAAATATATGTGAACTGTAAGCACTGCATTGCAGAAAAGAACAAAAAATCTGATGTATATTCTTCCTCTTAGGAAACAAGGATACTGGGTTAGAAATCAAGACGGGGTGATTTTCGAAAGTATGAGGGAGGATGCTGATCTGTGATTGATGGCTATAATAGTTGATTATTAAAGAGCTTATTCTTAGCATTCTCTCAAAATAGACATTTTATCAAAACATCAATTAAATTTTTTGTTTGATTAGATACAGGCATTGCAACAAATGGTAGAGATTACAGATACAGTGGTCATCTCTGATAGGGTCAGTGATTCACCGTGAGCAGGGTAGGTGATGGCATACTTCAAAAATTTTAGGGCTTACAAATATAACAACATGTTGAATGCAAACTCTTACAGAAATTTCTGAATATTAGAAGACAAAAGTACCAGAATATTTTTTTCCCAAAAATGTCATTTCTTGGTATATCTAATCATTCATTTTCACTTGAAGAGAACAGGAAAATGGATTTCATTTCTTATATTCCCTCCATTCCTCAGTATCATGTCACATTTTTAGTTCCTTCCTTTTCTTCATGTTTAGTCCTTAACTTTCTTGTTCTGCTTTTTATTCTCTTCGCAGCAAGTCTTTTTTCCCACCAGTTTCATTGAGATGTAGTTGACATATAACATATTATTTTAAGGTGTACAACATAATGTTTGGATATATGTATATATTGTGGAATAACTACCACAATAAGTTTAGTTAACATCCATCACCTCACAGTTACAATTTTTTTCTTGTGATGAGGACTTTTAAGATCTACTCTCTCAGCAACTTTCGAATATACAATACAGTATTGTTAGCTATAGTCACCATTGCTGTACCTTTATCATGTACAGAAATTATTTATCTTATAACTGGAAGTTTGTACCTTTTGACCACCATTGCCCATTTCCCTGCTTCTGGCAACCACCAATCTATTCTCTATTTTTATGAGGTCAGATTTTTTAGATCCCACATATAAATGAGCTCATATGGCATTTATCTTTCTTCATCTGACTTACTTCAGTTAGCATGATGCCCTCAAGTCCATCATGTTGTCACAAATGGGAGGATTTCCTTTCATTTTTTTTTATGGCTGAATAATATTCTATATATTAAACATTTTTTTCATCTGTTGATGGATACTTAAGTTGTTTCTATGTCTTGACTATTAAAAAAAATGCTACAGTGACATGTGGCTACAGATATCTCTTTGATATAATGATTTCATTTCCTTCAAATATATACCCAGAAGTGAAATTGCTGGATCATATAGTAGTTCTATATTTAATTTTTTGAGGAACTTCCATACCGTTTTCCATAGTGGCTGCACCAATTTACATTTCCACCAGCAGTGTACCAGGGTTCCCTTTTCTCCACATCCTTTCCAAAACTTGTTATCTCTTATCTTTTTTATGACAGCCATCTAACAATTATATAAAATAAAATACATTAAAAAAATTTTTATGCTTTATAAACAATATATATGTCTTCATTGTATTAAAAAGTGTTACCATTTTTTATTTTTACACTTTCTACCTCTTTATTCCTTTTTTATACTGCTGAATTATATCTTCAAATAATTTTTTCAGAAAAGGTTTGTGGTAGGTAAGCTTTTGAAACACTATATACCTTTTAAAAAGTATTTTGCACTTATGGTTAATAGGCAGTTTTCCTGGATGGAGAATTCTAGATTTAATATCAGATTTCCTTGTATTTTGAAGACATTTTTTCCTTGTCTTTTAAAATCCAGTGTTGCTGAGATATCTAATGCTAATCTATTTCTTGGCCCCTAGTAACCTCTAATCTGCTTACCATCTTTATAGTTTGCTTTTTGTAGAATTTTACATATGTGGAATCATACAGTATATAATATTTTGTATCTGGCTTCTTTCACTTAACATAATGCTTTTTAGATTAACCATATTCCTATACATATATCAGTAGAGTTTCTATCTTTAACTGATTTTTTTAGCCATTTACCAGTTGATGGACATTTGGGTTTCCACTTTTGACTATTAAATGAAGTTGTGTGAACATCCACATACATGTCTTTGTATGGACATGTTTTTATTTCTCTTTAGCAAATACCTAAGAAGATAATGGCTGGATCATATTGAAAGTGTTCACTTTTTAGAGAAATTTCCAGACTCTGCTCTAAAGTACCTGTGCAGTTTTGCATTCTCACCAGCTGTGTATAAGAATTCCAGTTGCCTGCTTTCTTTTTAACATTTGGTGTGACCATTTTTTGAATTTTATTTTAACAATTCTCATGCACACATTGTCCACTTTGTAAGAGAATAGTATGAAAGAACGTTCAAAGTATAATCATATCTTCTTTCTGAGATATTTAAGGGTTAACTGAGAGGTCTATGGATGCATGCTGCCCTGAGCCAGGAGAGGGAATTAACTAGTCTTCAGTGACTGAGGAAATAATTGTAGAGAAAGTAAGGAGGAGGCAGAGCTGAGAGAAGGGGAGAAAAGAAGAATGCAAGACAATAACCTGACTTATTATGTACTTTGAGTTTGACATGCAGTCAAACATTCAGGTAGAATATTCAGAAGGCAGTTAAAAATCTAGGCCCAGAAATTGCAGAATGATTGGAAACAGAAATTTGTTAGCAATCATTTATTTTACGTTTATTGAATGCTTATTGTATGCCAGACACTGTTATGGACTGAATATTGTGTCCCCCCTAAAATACATGTTCTTTTCGCATGCAAAATACATTTAGTCCAACCCAAAAACCAATAGTGAACCTGTGAAACCAGGCAAGTTATGTGCTTCCATAATACAGTGGTGGGACAGGCATAGGAGAAACATTCCAAATCCAAGGGAGAAAGAAGGAATGGATGATGGATCCCAAGCAAGTCTAAAATTTAATAAAGCAAATTTCATTAGATCTTAAGGCCCAAGAATAAGTCTCTTTGGTTCAATCCTCTGCCCTCTAGGCCCACTGGGGTAGCAACATCATGCCTCTTCAGCTGGGCGGGGCACCCTTTTAAACCGAGGTGGGGGCAGCCTTATCCCTCAGGCCCGTATACTTCAGGCCTGTGGTGGGAGTGGCAGCCCTGATGATCTCTGAATCAGTTTTGGGGTCCTTATTCTCTTTTCTTTCTTTTTTTTTAAGTTTTTTTGATGTGGACCATTTTAAAAGTCTTTATTGAATTTGTTACAACATTGCTTCTGTTTTATGTTTCGCTGTTTTTGGCCGCGAGGCATGTGGGATCTTAGCTCCCCAACAGGGATCGAACCCGCACCCTCTGCATTGGGAAGCGAAGACTTAATCTCTGGACTGCCAGGGAAGTCCCTTTTCTTGAAGGATAGTGCATGTTTGAAACCAAATAGCTCTGTGATCTTGTCCTGTAAAGTCAAAGAATTCCTTAATACCATCTTGCCTTCTGTAGTCCCTTTAGTTCAAACTGGCCGCCTCTCTACAGGTATAATCTTATCTCTGTTCCTGGCTTCTGTGAGATAGCTGATTAAGCCTAAGAGTTGTACCCATGATCTCTTTATCAAATGATTATTCAACCAAACCCTTAGTGTACTTTAAGAACAAGCTTTCTTATTTTTTGCAATATTGATAGGTTGAAAATTTTTCAAATCTTCAAGTTCTGGTTCCTTTTTGCTTATCAGTTACTTTAATTTATCTCTTTCCTTTTGTATTTTACTATAAGCATTCAGGAGGAACCAAGCTGTTCAGAAATTTACTTAGAAATCTCCTCAGCTAAATATTCAGTTTCATCACTCACAAGTTGTACCTTCCACAAAACAGTAGAACACAGTTCAGCCAAGTTTTTTGCCACTTCATAACAAGGATCACCTTTCCCCAGTTTTGAATAATATGTTCCTCATTTCCTTATGAAACTTCAACAGAATCACACTTAACATCCATAATTGTAGCATGTACCTCAAAACTCATCAGCCTGTATCCGTTACCCAGTTCCAAAGCCACATTTCTATTTTTATGTATTTGATACAGCAGCATACCACTTTTCAATACCAAAATCCCCATCACCTTGGGCTACCATAACAAAATATCAGACACTGGGTGGCTTAAACCACAGAAATTTATTTTTTCACAGTTCTTGAGGGTGGGAAGTCCAAGATTAAGGTGCATGCTGATTCAGTTTCTAGTGATAGCTCTTTTTCTGACTTGTAGCTGTCCACCTTTTCACTGTGTGCTCACATGACTGCTCCTTTTTGCGTGTGTGGGGAGAGAGAGAGTGCTTGATCTCTAGTGTCTCTTCTTATAAAGACACTAATCCTATTGGATCATGGCCCCATCCTTATTACCTCATTTAACCTTAATTCCCTAAAGGCTTTATCTCCAAATACTATAATATTAAGGGTTAGAGTTTCAACATAAGAATTTGCAAGGACATAAACATTCAGTCCATAGCAGGTGTTAATGATGAAAAGAGACTAAGACATAGTCCCTACCCTTAAGCATCTCACAGTGGAGTCACTGAAATTTGAGAAGGCTTTTTTTTTTTTTTTTTTTTTTTTTTTTTGCGGTATGCAGGCCTCCCACTGCTGTGGCCTCTCCCGTTGCGGAGCACAGGCTCCAGACACACAGGCTCAGCAGCCGCTCCACGGCATGTGGGATCTTCCCAGACCGGGGCACGAACCCGTGTCCCCTGCATCGGCAGGCGGACTCTCAACCACTGAGCCACCAGGGAAGCCCCTGAGAAGGCTTTTTTATCTAAATAAAGACATATGAAGAATTTTTATATAGATTTTTTTTTTTAAGTTGAGACTTCTAAAACACTAGGAATAATGCTGGCAATGCTAGCAATGATACAAAGTCACATGCTTTTTGTTGTGTTGAATTTTGTAGTGAATGCAATATGGACATTCAGTTTGCAAGGAAGAAACATCTGTAGTTAATTAAATGGAAGAGGAGAGATGGGGGGAGTGGGGTAGACTGCTATTTCCTCTATTTCATTTCTTTCCTTTAATGTTGCAACTTCACTTCAGAGAGGGTCTCTTGGATTGGATAGTCATCATCATATATGGATATTCCCAAAAGAGCTTTCTTTGTCTCAAGCACCAATCACTCTTCTAATCTGATGGTTTTAATACAAACACACTACTTCATGGAATAACAAATAATTAAGCTGTTTTTCCTTAGAAGAAAGATAGTACACCTAATCGGCCCTTTGAGACTCCATAACTCACTCAATACTGCAAAATAAACTTTTTTGAAATGCCTAACATTGGTGGGAGGTGTTTCTTTTAATATTGATATAAAAATGAGTTTGGGGTTGGTGGGGTGTGCATAGACCACCATCAGCTCTTTCTTATGGCACTTATTTGCCTTATTATTTCTGTATTGCTTGTTGTTTTTTAAGTTTTTGTGTCTATTTATAGATAAAATATGAAGATTTAGTTCTCATTTAATACCACACATTCTCTTTATGTCTCTGTTTCTCCTTTCAGTATATTTAAGTTGTCTTCCCTGGTCAAGTCAGTTATTCATTGTTTACGTTGTGTCAATTTATTCATTACAGTATTTAACATTCTATATTATATGTGTATCCCCTTTTCTGGTACACCAATTATTTTTTCTGAAGTTAATCATTGCCTCATTTTTTTCAACTGTATCAATTATTAGTTCATCTCCAAACTTTCCACTAAAGCCCTAAAACTCCCCCTTAATGTGTTTAAGCATCATCTCCCTAGACTTCTCCATCTTCTTCCAAATGGATTGCTTGCTCTGTAGGCTGTCTACATAGCTGTTATTCTGGTGCTTCCCTTCTTCATCCTAACAGTTGCCTTTGAGAATGAATGGAAGTAGAGGGTAAGTGTGAGATGATAAAGTTGTTTTTTTTTTAATTTTGTACGTCTGAAAATTTTACATTAGTTTGGTTGACTATAGAACACTAGGCTAGAAATAACTTCCCTCTGTAAAGTCCAGTGTTGCGTTTGCAAAGTTTGATGCCATTCATATTCCTGACCTGTCCCCAACCAACCCCTGGAAGCTTTTCAGGTATTTTCTTTTGCCCCTCTTGTTCTAAAATGTCAGAATTATGTGCTTTGATGTAGGTCTATTTTCATTCACAGTTTGAGTACTCCATAGGATTTTAAATCTAAAATGTCATAATTTTCACTTCTGGAAATTTCTCTTAGGTTCTTTCTTTGATATTTTCCTCTGCTGTATTTTCTATTTTTCTGTCTAGAAGTGCTAAATCTAAAACTCTTAGAAGAAAACAAAGGTTTTCTTTGACCTTTGTTTTCTTTGATCTTGGATTAGGCCAACAGTTTCTTAAATATAACACCAAAAGTACAAGCAACAAAAGAAATAAAAACAATAAATTGGGCTTCATCAAAATTAAAGTTTTTACATCAGAAGACACTGCTGATAACACATATATATGGAATCTTAAAAATAAATAAATAGTCATGAAGAACCTAGGGGCAAGATGGGAATAAAGACACAGACCTACTAGAGAATGGACTTGAGGACACAGGGAGGGGGAAGTGTAAGCTGGGACAAAGTGAGAGAGTGGTAGTGTGTATATGGACATATATATACTACCAAATGTAAAATAGATAGCTAGTGGGAAGCAGTTGCATAGCACAGGGAGATTAGCTCTGTGCTTTGTGACCACCTAGAAGGGTGGGATAGGGAGGGTGGGAGGGAGGGAGACGCAAAAGGGAAGAGATATGGGGATATATGTGTATGTATAACTGATTCACTTCGTTATAAAGCAGAAACTAACATACCATTGTAAAGCAATTATACTCCAATAAAAATGTTAAAAAAAAAAAAGACACTGCTGAGAAAGTAAAAAAGTTTAATCACAGAATGTGAGAAAATATCTGTAAATCATGTACATGATAAGGGTCTAATACCCAGAATAAATAAAGAACTATCACAACTCATCAACATAAACAACCCAATTAAAAAATGGGCAAAGGACATATAGACATATTTCCAAGGAAGATATACAAATGACCAAGACTAGCCCATGAAAAGATACTCAACATCATTAGTCATTAGTGAAATGCAAATCAAAACCACAGTGAGATACCACTTCATACCCACTAGGATAGCTATTTTAAGAAAAAGAAAGAAAAAGTGTTAGAGAGGATGTGAAAAAATTGGAACCTGCAAACATCGTTCGTAGGAATATGAAATGGTGCAGCCACTGTGGAAAACATTTTTGTAGTTCCTCAAAAAGTTGAACAGAGCTCCCCTGTGACCCAGCAATTCTTCTCCTAGGTATGTACCCAAGAGAATTGGAAATATATGTTCACAGAAAAACTCATGCATGAGTATTCATAGCCACTTTAGTCTTAATAGCCAAAAAGTGGGAACAATCTAAATGTCTACCAGTTGATGAATGGATAAACAAATGTGACATATCCATACAATGGAATATTATTCAGTCATAAAACAGAATGAAGTATTCATACATTCTACAACATAGATGAACCTTGAAAACACCATGCTAAGTGAAAGAAAGCAGACACAAAAGGCCATGTGTTATATAATTCTGTTTATATGAAATGTCCAGAATAGACTAAACCATAGGGACAGAAAGTAGATTAATGATTGCCAGGGACTAGGAGAAGGGGGAATGAGGAGTGACTGCTTAATGAGTATGCGGTTTCTTTTGGGAGTGATGAAAATGTTCTGAAAGTAGAAAGTGGTAATGTTTGCATAACTCTGAATATACTAAAAATCACTGAACTGTACACTTTAAAATGCTTAAAATGATGAATTTTGTTTTATGTGAATTTTATCTCAATTAAAAATACATATCTGTATATATGTATATATATATTTATTATTTATATATATGAAAACCTTTATATATATATAATCTTATAAACCTTATATATATAACCTTTAGATGGATGTTACTAGAGTGTACTTTCTATACATATTTTGAACATTTTCATCCTTAGCTTTAGGAAATAAGCATCTGTTTTATCAATACTAAAATTAGAATCATTATAATTTTCACCTTACTTGTAACAGTTTTCAAAATAGTGAAATGTCCGCCCTAGGAGTAGATGACATATTTAATAAGATATATAAGGAAATGCTTACCTGTGTTTTGTTTACATATGTTAGCCATATTAATGAGGTCTCTAATATTTTAGGTCTAGTTCTTTAATACTATACACCTTAATGTTAGAACATTTCTATTCAAAATTGATATAGTTTAATCAATGAAAGAAAGTGTGGTATACATTTTAAAAATATACATTCCATCTCTTTTGCAAAAAAATTTTTTAATGTTTTTGTTGTTCAGTTTTGGATGACCTTAGTAAGTGTTCCTGAGATTAGTAAGTGTTCCTGAGATTGCAAAAAAGTTAACACAAATATTTATACTAAACATTGCCTAATATTGGCAATAAAAAAATGTGCAGCTCTGAGTAATAGTTAAGACAATTATTTGACTGAATTCTCATAATCGAACTTTTATTGAATGCTTAACATGTGGCAGGTACCATTCTCTGCATTTACATTTTTAACTCATTTATTACTTACAACAAACCAATGAAGTAAATACTATTATCTACATTTTTTCCATTAATCAGTGGAGGCATATAGAGGTGCTACTAGTGGTCAGCGTAACCACAGACACAACTCTAATGTAAAGTCAAGATTTGAATCTAAACAGTCTGGATGCAGAATTCAAATTCATAACTGCTGTGTTGGATTGAACTATATGCCTCACAAATATTTGTTTCCATTGGAAAAATAAGTTACTTTATATTTTGTAAGAGATTAATGCTTTGCTAGGAATGATGTATTCAGAGTTTTAATGATACAACTAGTTTCTAATAGTGGCATATATTATAGAGTGAATCCACTTTGAGATCTTTTAGGAGGTGACTAAGATATATGACGGTTACTGTATTTCTAGGTGATTAGTTGACATGATTCTAAGCATAAGTAAATTTGATCCTGAAAAGTAAAAGTCGCAACTTGGACTAATTTATGATGTGGCACAAGATTATGTTTACTATCCAAATGCCCCACATTATCTTTATGATTCTAGCTAATAAAAAACAAAATTATTGCTGGTGCTTTCCTTCTGCAAAAAACATGTGTACCTTTTTCTTTGGATTATTTCTATAGTACCTCTTCACAAAACCATGTTTCTGTATGTTTTCTTGTAGCCACTCAGTAGGTCACTCAGTAGTAGGTCAGCTTCCAAGAAAGAAAAGAAAAATTGGAATTCAATGTCTCTTCATTTAATCAGAGATTTTAAATTCTATTTTCATTTTTAAAAGAAGATCATAGGCTTGCAGGTGCAAAACTAATGTGTGATATGGGCAAAATAAATGTCTTTATTCTTAGTTGTTACTTCACCCATTATTTCGGTGAATGAGTTTTTTGAATTCTAGAATTACAAACCAGTAAACAGATTACGCACATGCTTTATTTTTACCTTGTGGCAAACATAACAATAATTACATGTAATACATAAGTGCTAATTCTAGACTTTGCTTGAAGTGTATAAATTTTTCTAATGATCATAGCCTCCTGCAATAGCATTTGATTTTTGCTAGTATAAAAATTTGAGTATTTTCTTTAAATACTAGTTCACTGGTAAAAATTTAAACTTCACATTTAATGTTAGGTAAACCCTCTTTCTCTACTTTAGAAATATCTATATTGTCATGATTTTATGCTTGAATCAATTTGAAGGTGTCAATTTTTAATACATTGGAAAGTTCTAGTATTGCTAATATTATGATTTAAGAAAATTTTCACTTTTTTTTTTTTACCACAGTTGCTCAGTAATATGTCATTCTGTTTTCTTAGGAACTTCCTGCACCATTACTTGATGATAATTGTAAAAAAGAATGTGATGAAGACATATGTAATCATAAAACAGAATCTAACATTAAGATGAAAATAGCTTGGCGTTACCAGTTATTACCCAAGATGGAGGCAAGTCAATAAATTATTTCTAAAATTTGCAAATATATTTGTTTTCATTTTACAAGATCTCTTGTGGTATACTTGTTATTCTTTAAATGTAATACAATGTATATTTGTTTATTTATTTATTTTTTGCGGTACGCGGGCCTCTCACTGTTGTGGCCTCTCCTGTTGCGGAGCACAGGCTCCGGACGCACAGGCTCAGCAGCCATGGCTCATGGGCCCAGCCGCTCTGCGGCATGTGGGATCTTCCCGAACTGGGGCATGAACCCGTGTCCCCTGCATCAGCAGGCAGACTCTCAACCACTGCGCCACCAGGGAAGCCCTATATTTGTTTGTTTAAATAATTAGTTATTTCATTTGTAAAGTGTCTTATCAAGATGACTTTTTCCCAGTTTTATTCTGAAATAATTGACGTATGTCACTGTATAAGCTTAAGGTGTACAGCATGGTGGTTTGATTTACATATATTGTGAAATGACTGCTAGAGTAGGTTCAGTTAACATCCATCATCTCGTATAGAGAAAATGAAAAGAAGAAGAAAAAGAAATATTTCCCCTTGTGATGAGAATGCTAGGATTTACTCTCTTAACTTTCCTATATATTATTCAACAGTCTTAGCTATAGTCATCATCATGTACATTATATCCCTAGTACTTATTTACCTTATAACTGGAAGTTTGTAACTTTTAACCACCTTCCTCCAATTCTCCCTCCCACTACCCTCTGCCTCTGGTACCCAACGTCTCATCTTTTTTTTCTGTTAGTTAATTTCTGTTTTATTTTGTTTTATTTTTAGATTACACATGTAAGTGAGATCATACATTATTTGTCTTTCTTTGTCTGACTTATTTCACTTAGCATAGTGCCACTAAGTTCCATCCTTGTTGCAAATGGCAAGATTTCCTCATTTTTTATGACTAAACAATATTCCATTGTATATATCTCACAACTTGCTTATTCATTTATCCATCAATTGACACTTTGTAAATAAAGCTGCTATGAACATAGGGTTGCAGATACCTTTTTGAGTTAGTGTTTTCATGTCCTTTGAATATATTCCCAGAAGTGGAGTTGCTAGATCATATGGTAGTTCTATTTTTAATTTTTTGAGGATCCTCCATACTACTTTCCATAATCACTGCACCAATTTACAATTCCACCAACATTGCACAAGGGTTCCCTTTTCTCCACATCCATGCCAGCATTTGTTGTCTCTTATCTTTTCCATGATGGCTGTTCTAACAGGTGTGAGGTGATTATTTTAACAACTTAACATTGTGGTTTTAATTTGCATTTCCCTAATGAGTAGTGTTGTTGAGTGTATTTTCATGTACCTGTTGGCCTTTTTAATTTTGTCTTTGGAAAAATGTTTATTCAGGTCCGTTGTCCATTTTTAAATTAGGTTAGTGGGGTTTTTTTACTATTGAGTTATATGAGTTTTTAAATATATTTTGGATATTAACCCCTTATCAGATACATGTTTTGCAAAAAATTTTTCCCATTCCATAGGTTATCTTTTCACTTTATTGATGGTTTCTTTGGCTGTACAGAAGCTTTTTAATTTGATATAGACATACTTGTTTATTTTTTATTTTGTTGCATATGCTTTGGGTGTCATATCCAAAAACTTATTACCAAGACCCATGTCAAGGAGCTTTATTCCTGCGTTTTCTTCTAGGAGTTTCATGGTTGCAGGTCTTACATTTAAGTCTTTAATGCGTTTCAAGTTAATTTTTGTGAGTAGAGTAAGATAGGGGTCCAGTTTCATTCTTTTACATGTGAATATCTAATTATCCCAGCACCATTTATTGAAGAGAATGCCTTTTCTCTGTTGACTATTCTTGGCTACCTTGTCAAACATTAGTTGACCATATATGCTTGGGTTTATTTTTGGGTTTTCAAGTCTGTTCCATTGGTCTATTTGTCTGTTTTTATGTCAGTATCATACTGTTTTGATTAATATAGCTTTATAGTATAGCTTGAACTCAGGAAGTATGATGCCTCCTGCCTTGTTCTTCTCTCTCAAAATTTCTTTGGCTTTTTGGGGTCTTTTGTGGCTTCATATAAATTTTACTAGTGTTTTTTGTCTACCTCTGTAAAAAATGACATTAGAATCTTGATAGGGATTGTACTGAATCTATAAATGGCTTTTGGTAGTATTAACATTTTAACCATGTTAATTCTTCCAACCCATGAACATGGAATACCTTTCCATTTATTTGTGTCTTCTTCAATTTCTTTCATCAATGTCTCGTAGCTTTCAGAGTAGAGATCTTTCACCTCCTTGGTTAAATTTACTCTTAAGTATTTTATTGTTTTTGATGCTATTGTAAATGGGATGATATTTCCTAAAAATAAAATTATGGTTTGTTTTTTTTTACCCAGATAGATTATTGCATTTCTTCCATAATCTCCCTATAGAATCTTTTATTCTAGGGTTGCAAGACAGAGTGAGTGAACTAATTAAGCCATTTCTATCTAATATAGTTGCCTATAAATATTCAATATAAGTAGTGGTTCTTTGGAATTACTGTTTTATTCCTGTACATTTCATTTTCAACCATTACATTTTCAAGCTGTCTGGTAACCTCTCCTATCTAGGATAAACTAAGAGACAGGATGTGAGGGGAAATTTTCTGAGAAGTCAAAACACATGTCAGTAAATCTGCCTACGAAATAAAGCTTATGAACTCTGCTCCTATTGAAGGCCCCTTCATTTGACTGTTTCCTTCATTCATTTTTCAGAACACTTTGAAGTCTACCAGACATTATCATACTGGTAGAAAAGTGGGGGAAATTCTATCTGAATAAGACAATTCCCATACTCCACACTTCTCTAATCTTCCACATTGACATCAGTGTTACCTTTCCCAATTACAGAAATACGTTTATAACACCTCTTAACTGAAAATGCCTAATTTGGTTTCCTGTTTCCTGCCCCCTTCTAAATGCATGGCAGACTGTCAATCATATTACCTTCCTGCCAACCTTAGACATAGCCTTAGAATTCTCTGCAGAATGTCTGGGTGGTCACTACCAGTTAATAAGAATTAGAATGTGAGATGAAACCCATTATAAACCCACAATGTGAAATATAAACTTCTCAAGTTGTATACAAGATTTATACCACCTAATCCAAGCCTACCTTTTTAGTCTCTGTCCTGTGTGTATATAAAACACTATATTCACCCATCCTATGAGGACTGCTCTTTGTGAATTGCTTGTATTTCTGCTGGTGATGCTTTTCACTTTCTTATTCACCAACTTATCCTTCTCCAAGGGCAAATGATATGTAATTATCTAATTTCTTATATTTGTTTCCATAGCACCACATGCATTTTAAAGTACTTCTCTACATTGTTTTATAGTTAGTTGGTAGTATAATTCTTTTCTCCACCAGACAGAATTCTCTAGAGGACAGAGAGCTTGTTTTATTATATTTTCTGTTGTATCTCCATCACCTGTGTTAATGCCATTTATTCATTCAGTCAGAAAATATTGATTAAGCATCAACTGTGTACCAAGTATAAAATGTGTTGTAATAGGTGGATATTAAGCAATGGTAAATTGTTCTAATTTAGGTGGGAAAGCTATTTGAATAGTATCATTTTTAAGTGAGATTTATTTAAATGACTGTGAACAAACTACAAATAGGAGAGGGGTTATTTGCAACTCATAGTAGAATAAGGAATAGTCTACCAACTAAATTTTTGAAAACAGGAAAAAAAGTAAAAAGGAAACTTAGGTAGTCCTTAAACATACAAGAACAGATGCCAAATTTCAATTATAATAAAAGAAATGCAAATTAAAACTATACTGGCCTGCCATTTTTGTATTATTAGATTGTCAGTAATCTAAAATGTTTGGTAAGACACTAAATTAGCAAAGGTGGGAAGAAACTAGTACTCTCATACTTTGCTGGTAAAAATGTAAATAGGTACAGCTTCCGTGGAGGGTAATTTGGCAGTGTCCTTCAAAATTACAAAAACGTATACCCTTTGATTCTTTTGGAAATTTACGTCATGAATATATTTACTCAGATGTACAATGAATTATGTATGACCTACTTATGAGGCATTTTTTTTAATAATAAAAGATTGGAAATAACCTAAATGTCCATCAGTAAGCAACTAGTTAAATAAATTACAGTATATGTGGACAGTAGAAAACCATACATTTGTATTAAAAAGTGAAAGGAAGCTCTATGTAATCAGAATTTGTTACAGGCATAGCTTAGAATGGGATTGAAAAACTGGGTACAAGAGACCAGAATAAATGTAGTTATTCTGCTTGGGAAAACGTGAGTTAATTTACAAAGATTAAAACAGACAAGCAATGTAGAGACTAGCACTTGAGAACCCTAATAGCAAAGAACTTCATGCCTTTAATCTGGCTGATTCATTTAAGTAACTGGGCTTAAGGGTGACTCTTTTGTAAAGAGTGACTGTATTTCTAATTTTTCTACTGGTATGTTCTGAAAGTCATTAAGAACGTAAGCTCTAAGTTGAATTTAGCTTTTGTGTAAAGACAATATACCAATTCAGTTTTAGATCATATAAAATATTTATATCTTCCATTTCTTTTATTTTTACTCTTAGCTAGGTTTTGGTCTTTTCGTTGGTCACTAACATTCTTGAAGTGAAATTGTCAGTGAAAATGCAAGTGATTGAAACTTTAAACCTTTTTTTCTTGCTGCTTCTTATAAAATCTGTTTAAACTTGGGGAGAAAGTTCTTTGTTTCTTTATAGTTAATTGTCTCCTTCTATATTGTAATTACAGATGCCATTCCTGCCCCCTTTCACATATGAGTAAATACTGCTTGCTCTGTTTTTACTTTTAGAGTATGGTGTGCTTGCCGTTGTTATTATGGGGGTAAACTTCTCAGAGGTTACACATTAACACAAGCCTCAGTTTTCAAGGCTTACAGCTTCAGTGTTTTAAAAATTATGTTCTTACAATGATGTTCTCCAGACGACTTATTTTCCCATTTTCTTCAGGACTCCATTAAAATATCACTTTATCGGGAATGTCTTCCTTTGTCACTCTGTATAAAATAAAACCTCTCTCTCTTTCTCTCATCCCCTTTCACCACCATATTTCTCTTCAGGGTACTTGCCATCATCTAGCAAATAATATATCATCCATCTCCTCCTACTAGAGTGTGAACCAATGGGAGAAAAAAACTTTTACTATTTTGTTTTACTGGCATATGGTAGGTGCTCAATAGTTATTTGTTGAATACAGGAGTGAATGACATATAGTTTGTGAATTAAATGTTAAAGTGAGTTGAGTTGTATTAATTAATACACATAAATTAGCAGCTTATTTTGAATTTACAGTCAATGGTCAAACTTAAGTTTACTAGTATTTACAAGTAAGTTCTGTCAAGTTTAGAAAATAGAATCATCTCTGGCTTCTTTGCTTTTCTTTGAAATGTCACTAGCATGTATATTTGCCTGTAACACAAATTTTATATATGATGATTCGCCAAGACTGAGTAGACTTTGAGGATCACTCTTCACTATCTACTTTATAAATCCAGACCTTACCTTGCCATTATCATTTTAAAAACAACAACAGTAAAACCCTGGTTTTCTGTATTTTACTTGGGACAAACTATAGTTAACACTGTTATGAGTAAAGATTAAACAAGTCGTCCAAAACATAATGTAACAGAAAGGTATTCGGTTGATTATCAGAGATGCCTCTTAATTCAAGTCATCACCAGGTCCTTAAGAGTGTAGTCATATTCCCATTTAGGGAATGCAAAAAAGGATAAGAATATGTACACCTAAATAAATAACAGTAGCTCAGTAAAGCATAAAGTAGTGCTTCTTCCTCTTGGAGGCGTGTGTAGTTTTTAGAAACCTACCTTCCCTCATCCTGTGATTTTGATTTTCTCTCCTACATGGCCATGCCTCCTTCTTTCCTATCCAATCATCAAACCCTATTCCCTCTTCACGCCAAGAATTCATAGCCTACAGCATATTCTGAGACTTAAGTTTTTCAATATTGTAGAGCTCTACTACCAAGGCCTACCATGGCTCCAGCAATTTATGACAGCATATTAGATCTTTATTATAGTAAATCCTCATTACACTTTGAATTTCCATCTTACTGGTTCAGCTACAACAGTCCTGTAATAGATGTGTGCATGTTGTAGATGACAACAAATACCATTTTTCCCATAAAGCAATGTAATTGCAAAGGATAGTGATGGATCTTCTGATTCTCTGGTGAATCATGACACAATAATAATAATTAATAATATTTATGTAGCACTTCATAATTTACAAAATATTCATTTCCAGTATTGCATTAGATTCTCACAACAGCCTAGTAAAATAGTTATTATTAGCTCTGATTTCTGGTGATTGAACTGAGGCTCAAAATGGTTTAGTAACCATTTGGGTTCTTGCTTTCTGTTATGCCATGCTGAGAAACAAAAAATGATAACAATAAAAAGAAAATGTCTTATTTAGACTGTTTATTTGTGGTGCAGCTTTTCTCTGAAATTTTTCTTTCTTTCTAACATACTTAAGTTGGGGGATGGTATTGCTGTTTTGTTGCTCTGTGCTCCTCCTGAACCCCCATCAGAGTTCATTCTCCTTTGGCATAATAAATTTTTACTGAACCATTCCATTTTACTCTCTTCCACAGTTGACAAAGTTAAAGAGTAGTTTATGAATGTGAAATAGAAGTTTTCATAATGTAAAACTAAAGCAACGTGTCTTATCAAACTGAGTAAATGGAATAGTTATTGCTGATAGTTTAATTTTTTTAATGCATTTACTTCTTCAGGAAGTTGATAGGTTTTCATGGATTACCATTACTACTACTACTACTGCTAGTACTGCTATTATTATTATTATATTTAATGACCTTTTTTTAGAGGAAATATTTTAAGTCTTTGTTTTACAATTCTAAGCCTCAGAAGATTTCACAGCATTCCAGTTATCTGATGATATGTTAATGCTATGTGTGTTGGGTAGAAAAAAACTTACAAAATTGTTTTTCCTGTAAGAGTATATTTAATTTTCATTTTTTATTGAAGCATTAAAGTTTCTCATCATTAATACAATGGTTAGTGTCTACCTTGTGAATCTATTAGTTGCCCTATCTAATCCTAATTTCTAAAAAATTAATAATTTAGTTTTAATAAGAAAAGCTTCCAAATTTATTTTTACATTTTGATTAATTATTTGTGTTCTATATGTAAACTGTCACAGCATGAAATCAATTTTCTGCCTTGATTCATCCCAAATCTGAGAGTTCTGTCACTTTAATATTATAATTAGGAACATTGATAGAGACGGCAACTTAAAAAGCATACTTTGCTTCTTGGCAATTTAGCATATTTCTCAAAGTGCATAGGATTTCAAGAACCTTCAGTCCACTAATAAATTTATTAACTCAAACTTAAAAGAAGCGAAAAGTCTCTCTTTCTTTCTCTCTCCCCATGGCCAGTCCGCCAAAATAGATTATTCATGCTTATTTGATTCAGGTAGGCTTTTGCAAGCTTCCCTACTAGGCCTGGGAATGTGGTACATTGAGGCCTTTTCAGAGGCTTCTGACATAGACCAAGCTTTTATTGCATGGTGTTTTATTATTACCAAATCCTAGTCTCCACCCAGTTTGTAGGCACTCTGCTTATTCTTTTGAATCAGAAAAGGTTATCACCTACCTTAATCCATGCAGCAGTGTGGATTAAGGACACCAGTGTGCCCCAGGATTCTCAAAGAGGATCCTGGAAACTTCTTGTTTCTTCTTTTTTGCTGTCTTTACTAAATTCTATTGGGCCTTAGGGGGATTTGCATCTGAAATGGGCAACCTGGTGTTTTTCTCAATGAAGACATCAGATCAAAGTTCAGTTAGTCAAGGCCTTTCTAAAACATTAAGGGGGTTTGGACTTACACAATAAAAAGATGAGCTCTAGCAGAGATTGCAGTAAAAACATTCTGAACTATAATCCGGATAAAGAATAGATTATAGGCCAAAGAACAGACCTTGTTTAAATTGCTTTAGACTAATAACTTTACATTTAAAAACTTTACATCCTATTTTTAAGAGACAAATTTTAATGTGACATAATGTATTTGTCAGTACTTTCCGTGGCCAATAGATAAATCATGTTTTTGAAACCGTACTTCTGTTTATATTGTATTGAAAAGATTAGATTAAGCCAACTGATAGGTCTCTTTCATTAATGAAAATAAACAGTACCTTATGGAGGAATGAACAGCCATTTTATCTAGAAAATAAATGTCAAACCCTCGGATTCTGAATCTGAGAATAATGTGTCTATTAGACTTTAATTTTTTAATTCTCTGTTACTATATAATTTGATGTTTGTAGGCATTTAAGAATATGAATTCTTGAAGTCTTAAAATGCAAATATCTAGTGTCAAACAAATGTCTCTTTCTTCTCTAAATTTCAAAGTTGTCAGTTACTTAGTAAAATAAGTTAAGAACCTACTGTGTATAATTCTTTAGTTTCTGTAAAGATTATCTAGTTTTGTCGAATGTTCTGAAACTTGTCTGTTTTGTAGCATTCAAGACAGTGGAAGTTAAGTAAATTTAGATCAGAGACTTTATTAGAAACTATTGCCAGATGGAATCTGTTACTAGTTCAACTTTGGATAGAGGTATATTTAGATAGAGGTATATTTGAATAGAGATATATTTCTAATGTGCTGAATGAAAGAAATCAGCCAGAGTTCATTCAAAGCAATGTAATAATAATGTTATATTACTGAGCTTCAACTATCCTATGTAATTAAATTCAACATCAATAGTTATTAGAGTTTCTTATAAGAAAGATAATTGGTTGGAGAAATTGTTAGTAGAGGGCACAAAAGAGGAATTATCAATGAACTAATGAATATGCCAGGTTTCTGATTTAACTAATAGAGCTTATGTACATTCTCCCACTGTATCATGTACCTTGTTCCTATCTGGAATATCCCAGTATATTTTATACTGTTAGCTCAATTTTAAGTTTGTAAGAAGTTTTGAATACTATATATACACATGGTCTTATGAGAATTTAGTTTTAAAATGATGCTCAGTTTAATGTATGTAAATAGCTAGTTTCCTTTGGGCCCCTCAGCAATGAAATAATGTGGCTTAAGTTTTCTTTTCATTCTTAGTAACTGTAAATTTATTTTATTTTTAAAACTTGAAGTCTTAAATGTTAATTGAGTTATGTATATAAAATTTTTGAACTAAGGAAGGTATAGTAAAAAGGCAAAGAGGTGTACAATTTCTTATCAAACTTAGGGAACCACCAGGAGTGAAGATACCTGGGAGATGTAAAGGTTGATTTCTAACTATCAATAGTTTATAATAATAAAGATTGTTGTATGCTTCTTTGAAATTTAATAAGTCTATATATATCAGCTCTTCCTTATTTGCATTAAAATGCATAAATATATCAGAATTTTGCTGAATGTAGGATAAATAAATTGCAGTTTAAAGAAAAATTTTTAACAAACAATATGGGTTTTCTTATCAGGCTAGACCAGTATCATCTTCAAGATTTGGTCACTATTATGATGTATCAAAAAGGATACCACAAGAACTAATTGAGGCTTCAAAATGGCATGGATTTTTTCTTCCAGAAAAAATATCATCAACTCTTAATTTAGAACCCTGGTAAGTTAATGATTTCAATTTACCACAGTCTTTGAAAGAATGCATATTTAAAGGTACATACCTAATAAATGTTTTCTGTATAATATGTAACCTTAATTGTACATGTTTCATATTATTTCATTATATGTGGTTTTCTTCTTTTTCTCATCCTGTAACTGTTGGACCTACTATTACTCTTAATTTGCAACTTGAAAAATCTGGATACCAAATTTACAATACCTGCTGTTTTTATTTTCAATAAAATGTGAAATAGTTCTATATTAGGGTCTTTCAGCCCTAAATGCACATGGATACCTAAATATTGCTTATTGATAATAATAGTGAAAATGGTATAAAATCATGCTTTTGCTCCATGTTTTTTGATACATGCTCTTTCAGAAAGTAAACAAGTACTCTTTTCTAATATTTTATTTATTAAGGCTTTCTACTTCTAGTTATGCTGTAAATAAAATAATCTGTATTTTTTTAGATAACAAGAGAATTTAGGGTTTGAGTTTTGCAATGAAACGTTTTAAGTAATAAAATAACAACATATATAGTGTTACTGTATTAAAGCACAACTCTGAAAATTACAGTACTTGACATTGAATAATTTATAAAGTATTAGGAATATTTAATTTCAATTCTTATTGCAGTTGGATCAAGGGAAGGTAATTCACAGAATAGGTTGTTGCCTCTGTTTTCTTTTGCACTGTAAAACCTTTATTTTCAAAATGAGATGAGTTATTAAATGGAAATTTAATAGATAGGAAGTTGTGAATGGAAATGACTTAAAAATATAGATTCTCTTTCCCAGAAATATTACATGAAAATTTAGTGGAGACTATCCTATTTATTTTTATTAAATCTCTTTCCAAAAAAATTTATTTATTAGTGTATTCTCCAGTCCATATGGCTGGAGACTTACGGAAAATGGTGCTTTGATGATGCTTTAGTGTTAATAGCTGCCATTAATGAATGACTGCTATGTGTCAATCACTCTACTACATACTCTACATTTGTTATCTAGTGTAATCCTCGTATCAGTCCTATAAAAGTTTGTACAGTATTCCCATTTTCCAGAAAGAGATACCAAAATTCACAGAGGTGATTTATGTGAGCCTCAACTATTAAGTGATCAAACCAGGATTAACCTAAGTCAGAAGATCCCTCTCTTTTTTTTTTTGCCTTACTGCTTCAAAGAACTTTGGTGTCCTTCACCTTTATCTTCTTGTGTTGTATAGTAAAGAGCACTGATAATGAAATTAAAAATCTGGATTCTGGTACTGAGTTCATCCTACTGTTACTCTTGGGCAAATCCCTTAAATTCAGTGAAAATAAATATCCTCTTTTGAAAAATAGGGGCGGGGTATGGGGGTTCTAGGAGGAATACCACCTGTCCTTCCTGTATCACTAATATTTTATTAAGTTTGAATGATTATATTGATTATACTAGTTCCTAATTTTTGTCATTCACTGAACCAGACATACATATACATATACTTGGGAAATAGGTCAAATGTTTCCATGATTCGTCAAATAGTAAATCATGGAACCCAGATTCAAAGTCAGTTCTTTCTGACTTCAAAAAATCTGTGTTAGCAGTAATGCTATCTGTACTGCCTCCATTCATGGAGTGCTTAGGGAAATGAAAAATGTACATTAGGTATGATGTAAATACATGAAAAATAATATAGTGTTACTTTTGTAATTAAAAAAAAATTAAGGATAAAACATTCTTTAAGCTGGAAAGTACAAAGTGTTTTTCATTTGTTCAGCAACTAAAGAGAGGATGGAATTAAAATTTGTCAATTTTCTGTTCAGTGTCAGGCACTGTTCTAGGCATTTGACCGTGGGATATCTCATTGAATCTTCCCAACAACCCTCCAAGAGAAGCAATATTATCCCCACTTTATAGGAAACTTGAGGTCAGAGACGATGAGCAGCTTTGCCACTGTTTCAGGCTCTGAGTGACTAAGCAGACACCCAAACCGAAGTATCCAAAACCCTCTGCTCTCTTTTCTGTACCAGGCTGTCTCCATTTACTGCTGCAGTAACTGTACAGCACACAAAGCTGGGCACCTGAAAAATTAAACCTTATTGGATGTGGAAATATAGTCTTTAAAGTATATTTTAAGAATATTTTTGAGAACTAACAGCTTTGCATGGAACAGGAAAATTTATAGATTTTAATTACCAGGGCAGTATTTCATTTCATAGTGGTTAACTGATAATTCATTTATTTCATATTAAACTTAAATGCTTAATTAAATGTAATTAAACTTTAAACATGTAATTAAATTAATTTTGAAAATGGGTACTTTACCATGTGAGATTTATTTTAATTTATGAAAAGCGTGTGCTCATTTCACTAAAATGAACTTTACTGGTTCATTTATAAAACAATAAAGCTAAACCTTACAGTTGTCCTTACTTTTCCTATAATTAAGACTAGAGGATATAGCTGCATCCCACTATTGTGTGTAAGGATATAATATATAATTTTATAATTTCTAAAGACACTGTTGAAACATATAAAGATTTTTTTACAGTAAGAAAACCAGAAGGTCATTTAAAATCTGCACTAACTAATTTTAAATTATTGGTAGGTTTGCCAATGGAAAATGTTCATACATACAGTTTAAACTTTCAAGTTGAAGCCTAGGTATAAAAACCTGAGATGTATCACAATAATATTACCCAGATAATTTTGTTTTGATATTTCACTGTTATAAATCCGATAATCTCAATCATAAAGCAATGACAGAAAAACTGATTTTGAGAATAAGTTGGTAGTCTACAAATTTAAAATGAAGTAAGCTTTGCTAACAGGTATGCCCAAGCACAGTTCTGTTTCCTCACTAGAAAGATATTGTCATTATTTATTATTTATTAACGAATCTGCTAACATACTGCTTATCCAACTGTTACAGACTGAATGTTTGTGTCCACCCCACCCCCTGCCAAATTTATGTGATGAAGCCCTAGTCCCAATATTTGGAGATGGGGCCTCTGGGAGTTAATTAGAGTTAGATGAGGTCATGAAGGTGGAGCCCGGGTCTGATAGGTTTGGTGTCCTTAAGAAAAAAAGGGAGAAACACCGAGCTCCCCACTCTCTTCTTGAGTAAACACCCAGGAAAAGCCATGTGAGCTCACAGTGAGAAGGTGACCATCTGCAACCCAACACTAAACCTGCGAGCACCATGATCTTGGACTTCTAGTCTCCAGAACTGCAACAAAATAAATTCCTGTTGTTGAAGCCACCCAGTAGTTTGTTATCGTACCCCAAGCCAACTAATACACCTATAATATTGTGAAATGTTACTTTTTAAATTATAGATATATTAGGTCTTGAATATTGATTTTACATAAAGTTGGCAGTAAATAGAATGATTTTGTTTTGATATGTTTCTTTGAAATTCAAGATTTTACTTTGCATATCTACGCTAACAGTAGCTAGTAGTAGCTAAAAGTTTCGTATTAAGTTGAATGAACTGAATTCTGAGAGAACTAGTTATCTTTCTAGGAGAATTTCTAGGAGAAAAACAGTGGAAAGTGGATAGGAATATTACTTAAGATTTTAGGAGTCTTTTTTTTCATTTTTTTTTTTTATCCTGCCAAGTCTCTTTACCAGAGTAAATGGAACCTCTATATAAGCCTCTGTAGTATCTTCCTAGACAAATTGTAGCTAAGCTTCCCATACATTCCTACTAGTATTCCTTTGTTCATACTTCTGTCAGAACACTAATCTCATTACACTTAATTATTTGTCTTGTCTATATTCTTATCTTCCCCCTCAAGCATTGGAAATCCTTGAGGAAAGGGTTATGCTTTTTTTCATCTATTTATTCTCTGAATCTAGGACACAAGTGTTGAGTTGATAGTTGATGAATTAGTGAATCAATGCACAAAGTATAGTAAGAACTCAAATTAACTATAGTCTTGTTCTTAGCACAAAGATTTAGTGGGATGAAACTGGGTAACTGAAACATAGCCATATAAGAGCATATTTTATTTCAAAAATACAGATCTCAGATTGAGAAGCAGAGAACCACAGTATATTTAGAAGTTACAAGCAGAAAATTCATTCACGAGAAAGGAATTTTGAAAGAGAACTTCTAGGTAAGATTAAAAGTTCAGAACAGAAGTCATAAAGTTATAGAAGTATACTATAAACTACGCTATTAAAAGGAAATAGTAAATGATATATCAATCAAATCTCAGAGCTAGGGGAAAGGAAGATGTAAGTGTAAGGAGGGATTTTACCTATCTTCCTATCTGCGGGTGATATAATTAAAGTAGAAAGATAGTATCTGAAACTTTAGAGGGAGAACTATTATCCTGAACCTCATTTTGACCAATGAAGAGAAGTGACTTGCTTATATGTTTGTCTTTCTTTCTTCTTTCTGTCCTTCAAGGGGGCCTTTGGGTACATAGAATTTAGTTGATCATTCTAGCATGCTATTTTCATTGGTATCCATGTTTTTTGTTTTGTTATTTTCCACCTTATTCCCACATTCCTAATCCCAGTCATGCTCCCCATAGACATACTCTCTCTTATTTATGTGTCTCCTTCCATATTTCTATTCTTCCTTCAATAAAGTAATCATTGACCCTTGACTCCTTTCTCTCTCTCACTCCCTACATTCAATCTATAAGCAAATCATGTCAATCGTATCTTCAGTATATCCAGATCCTGATCACTTCTTGCAACCTTTACCTCTACCACACTAACCTAAGTCACCCACATTGCTTGCCAGGACTCTTGGAATAGCCTCCTAATTAGTCTTGCTCCCTGCACCTTGGTGGCTCCTATTTTTCTCCAAAACAGCCCTCATGAACTTTTTCACATCGTGCTGTCCAATAGAACTTCCTTCAAGGATGGCAATTTTCTATGTGCTGTTCAGAATAGCAGCCACTAGCCACATGCAACTGATAATGAGCATTTGAAATGTGGCACTGAAATTTATATTTTATTTTAATTAACTTAAATGTAAGTAGCTATACGTGACTAGTGGCTATCTTGTTAGACAGTACAGTTTTACAACATAAGTCAGCTCTTAACACTACTCTGCCTCAAACCTTTAATGAATTCTCATCTCACTCAGAATAATAAACCTATATCCTAACAGAGATCCATAAGGTCTACATGTCCTTACCTAATCTTATTGCTAGCTACCTCTCTGATCTCTTTGATTTCATTGAGGTTGGGGAAAAGGGTGAAGGGAATATCAAGAATGCTTTTCAGACATTAGAGCTAGGATGGACTGCTTACAGATATAAGTAGACATAAACATATATCTAACAATATTTATTGAACACCTTCTCTGACGTGAGCACCTTGTGTGCCCCTGAGTACCTTTTAGGAGCCTAGAATTATGTTAAGCTCTAGGTTTATTGTAATAAACAAAGCAGCTGTTATCCTTGACCATTTATAGGTTACAGCTGAGCAAGAAAGCACACAATTTTTTTTTTAAAAACCAAGTAAACAAACAGATATATATGCCATTATGAATTGTGGTAAGTAATGTAAAGACAAAGAACACTTGCCATAAATTGAGTGGGGGAAATAAACTTTGAGTTGTGTTCAGATGAGGCCTCTCTGAAGACCTGAACCTGAGACTTGAAGAGTAAGAATAAGAAGGTGGTCATACAAAGACCACTAAGCCAAGCAGTGTTCTTGGAGGAGGGAACAGCAAGTGTGTAAGAAAGTGAAGAACTTGGTGTTTTCAAGGACCTGAAAGGCCATGTTGCTGAAACAGAGTGAGTGATAGCAAGGGCTACAGGAAGATGAGTTCAAAGAGATAGGCAGGGGTCATACCATTCTTTTAAGAAATTTGTTCATGAAGGGGCAGAGAAAAAGCAATAATTGGAAGAGATTTGCGGTGACAAAAGTTGTTGTGGGTTTTTTTTTGGTTTGGGTTTGGGGGGTTGTTTTTGGTTAGGTTTTTTTTTTTTCTGTTTTGTTCTGTTTAAATGTAAGTGGGAAAAAAAATCATTATAAAGGGAATGGATGAAGAGGTAGCAGCAGTTTCTAACTATATGGCATTGGGCAGATTACTAAATGCCTTAGGAAAATTCTTAAACCACTCACTACCTCTGTTACCTATCTATGAAATTGGTCTAAAAGTAATACTCTTTGAGCACTGCTTAGTACATAGGAAATACCAAATAAATGTTAGGGGGTAGTCAGAGTATTTTCTGGAAAAGGCAGGAGGTGCCTCAGAGCAGGTGTGGAAGGACTGACCTTTAAGATATAATAACATTTCCTCCACTGGAGGGAAGGAGGGAAAGGAAGCATAAGAGAACAGTGTAGATGCAAACAAATAGGTTTATACAGTTGTAGGCAGTCTTGAGTAACACTGAAAATATGGATGTCTTCTCTTTACTTAGTGAATAATAGGCAGGATCATCCACTGAGGAATAGTTACTTACCTCTTAGGAGTTTGGGTTAAATGGGAAGGTTTGAAATGGTTGTTTCACAGACTGGAAGAATACACGGACTGGAGAAGTATCAAATACTTATGGGGGGCTTCCCTGGTGGCGCAGTGGTTGAGAGTCCGCCTGCCAATGCAGGGGACGCGGGTTCGTGCCCCGGTCCGGAAAGATCCCACATGCCACGGAGCGGCTGCGCCTGTGAGCCATGGCCGCTGAGCCTGCGCGTCCGGAGCCTGTGCTCTGCGACGGGAGAGGCCACAGCGGTGAGAGGCCCGTGTACCGCAAAAAAAAAAAAAAAAATACTTATGGGGGTACCAGTCTGTCGGATTGTGTGACTTTCTTGCATCTGTGCTGATTCCTGGGTGCAAACGGGACTGAAGTTTTGCCAGGTGCCATCAGCAGAAGGACAAAGAGCAGAGAAGTATTAAAAGGTGAGCAAAATGATGGACGCCATACTCTAGGCTAAAGAAAATGAATTGATAACAGCTACTGTTGATACGGGAGGAAAAAAAGAAAGGGTAGTAGACTGGCAGTGGACTAATCTTAATAGTGAGGGTAAATGAACAAAGCAAGTTACCAAGATTAGAAGTGTTGATTGAGAATAAGATGTTTGAATTAGGACTGTAAACCAGGTACAACATCTTCAGCTGATAGAGGGAAACGTCCAGAAGCTTGATAACAGCCGCTTAAAAAGAGAATGATTGGGGTTGGCTAAATATATTTTTTTAAGGCATGGAGTTTTTTGTGTGTTTTGTTTTACTAGAAAGTAGGCGAGGAGGAGTGGTTTGAAAATGACACTGGAGAACAAAGGGGATACCAACCAAATCTCCCAAATATTGAGGAAAGGAGTCTAAGCTGCAACTTTACTTAGTTAGTCTCAAGTGCCCACCACCCTCCAAAGGAAATCCGGTTATCCTTTGGAGGGTCATGGGCACTGTAGCTTTTATTAAGATCTAAGGCTGATGGTAGCTGTGGAGACTGCAGCAGTGGCTGTAGTGGGGAGGTTGTGCAGCAGCTTTTTCTGCGTGAGAGACCTGGGGTGGTTACTGAGTTTAGCATCCAAGATAAAATAGAGGGGAAAAGCAGATTATAGTAATAGGACACAGAGTACAATCCTGTTTACATAAAATTTTAAGTAGCTTTTCCCAAATTCTTTTCTAACACAAATTCAGTAGATGTTAATTTAGTTTCTTAAATATACTTAGTGATATTTGGTCAAATAAACCCATGAACGACTAAGCTAAATCTTCTTATACTGTGAAACTCAGTATATATCAGTGTTGAAAAGGCTAAGAGAGAAATGCCAAAATTAAACAAATAAGTAGTTATAATAACCCAGTTTATATTTTTTTATTGGTAAAATACTCTTTTCAGAATCAAAAACATTTTTATCAGCATACTTCTTAACATCCCACATATTTTTTCTCGGTAAGAGAAGGAAGGATTGAGATAGAGAGATGTCTGAAGGGATGTTCATCAAACTGTTAACAATGTTCACCTTTGGGTGGTGGATTTTGGATTTTTTTTTTCTACTCCTTGTATGTTTTGTATATTTGGTTTTTTAAATTAATTAATAATTTATTTATTTATGGCTGCATTAGGTCTTCGTCACTGTGCACAGGGGCTACTCTTCGTTGCAGTGTGTGGGCTTCTCATTGTGGTGGCTTCTCTTGTTGCAGGGCACAGGCTCTAGGCGCACCAGCTTCAATAGTTGTGGCAGGCGGGCTCAGTAGTTGTGGCTTGCGGGCTCTAGAGCACAGGCTCAGTAGTTGTGGCACACGGGCTTAGTTGTTCCACGGCATGTGGGATCTTCCCGGACCAGGGCTCGAACCCATGTCCTCTGCATTGGCAGGCAGATTCTTAACCACTGCACCACCAGAGAAGTCCTGTTTTTGTATATTTGAATTTTTATAATGAACAAACATCATTTTTATAATGGAGAGAGATTTCAAATAAGTGTGGAAAGTATAATCATTTGAGTATAATATGGTGAAATCTTTATCTTATATCTCACATCAAACTATATTTCCGAAGAGTTAAAGATTTAAATACAATAAATTAAAATTATAAAAGTAATAGAGGAAAATTAAAGAGACTGTCTTAAACTCTTGGAGTAGGGAAATAACAGTGAGTATATCTAGTGGTTCTCCACTTGAAGGAATCAGAACTCTTTGGAGAAATGTTTGATTCAAAGGAAAGAAAAAGATAAACCTGTAACATCTTTTTATGCTTAGAAATGCTTAAAGAATGATGAAGGTATGTCAAAAGGATACAGAAGCCAGCTCAAAAGAACTCCCACTGGCTAAAGAAGAGGCGATTTGAGCATCAAAATATATAAATATAGTAATGGATTGTAACCCATTTAATAAAACAGGAAGCCACGAATACTTACAGACACAAATAAATGAATGAATGAGTGAGTTATTAAGGAACAAGTATTTACATAGCCTCAAAGTACCTCCCCACAAAATATTGACTACTACAAAGGGGAAAGTATAATTTTATGGTGGAGAAGCCTGACAGAGATCACCTTAATCAAATTAACATCACCAGTAATGGGGCAAATTGAAATTATGTATCACCTGATAGCATGCAATGAGAAGAACTCAGCAACACTTCTGCGATATTCCTACCAACTACTCATAATTTAAATCTAATCATAAGGAAACCTCAGACAAACCCAAATTGGGAACATTCTACCAAATAGCTGGCCTGTAATCCTCAAAAGTGTCAAGACCATAAAAGTCAAGAAAAATCTAAGGAATTTCCCGATTGAAGGAGACTGAAGAGACAACTTGGGTGCAACATATGATTCTGAATTCAGTCCTTTTGCAATAAAGGATGATACTAGGACAAGTGACAAAACTTGAATGGGGTCTGAAGATTTGATTAAGACCATTTTTAAATTAGTAAAAACAAGTTGAGTGCCCTAATGCAAAATGGGCAAAAGATATCAACATGCTGTTCTCAAAAGAAGATATAGAAATAGCTAATAAAGCTAACTAATAATCAAAGAAGTGTAAACAAAAACCAAAGAGATACCATTTTTCATCTGTCAGATATTTGAAATGATAATACCTTTGTGTTAAAGATAGTGTGAAGAAACACATGTCACTCGTGTTAATTGTACAAGTGTACATTGTTAAAACAATTCTAGGAAAGTATATCAAAAGTGAGAATGTACATTATCGTTGTTGCCATCATACAATTTATAGGAATCAGTAAAATTATTTCTCCTTTGGGAAAAAAATATAACTACTTGAGCAAATATTTTCAATCTGGACAGTCAGCTCTCTTTTCCCTATCCCATTCTTTACTTTGAGAAAAACTCATTTGGAGTTCAATTCCTCCTTAAATAGAGGCCCACGCATGAACTGTGGCCGTATTCCTTTTGCCTTCCACATTACTTAGCTCACTCCTGAAAGTGTTTTAAAGACTTAATAAGTGAAAACACTAATTCAAAGAGATACATGCACCCCAATCTTCATAGCAGGATTATTTACAGTAACCAAGGTATGAAAGCAACCTAAGCATCCATTAACAGATGAATGGATAAAGAAGATGTGATATACATATACAATGGAATATTAGTCAGTCATTAAAAAAAGAATGAAATTTTGCCATTTGCAACATCATGTATGGAGCTGGAGAGTATTATGCTTAGTGAAATAAGTCAGAGAAAGACAAATATATGTTATCACTTATGCATAGAATCTAAAAAGTAAAACAAATGAATGAATATAACAAAACAGCAAGAGACTCACAGATATAGAGAACAAACTAGTGGTTAGTAGTCAGGAGAGGGAAGGGTGGAGGAGCAGGATAGGGATAGGGGATTAAGAAGTACAGACTGCTATGTGTAAAATAAATAAGCTATGCGGGAGCCTCTATGCGAGCATTTGACTTTACTGAGACCTCTGTACCATTGCCTATCATCTGTCACCTGCCTTGATACACTCTTTCAGCTAATTAACCATCTTGATCCATGGTCAGTTTTTTTATCTTCACTTCCATGTCCTTCTCTGGCTTTGTCTCACTTGCTCAGCAAAACTACTATTCTGGTTAAATGGGACTCTGAGTGAAAAGACAGAAAGTGGTGGTTGTGGGGAGGGAGTATATGAATTGAGATTATACAAGGATAGCAGTTATTGATGATGACAAGATCTAAGGTATGACCATGGGAATGAGCATTGTAGGTAGAATGGAGACAAGATCATTGGAAGAGAGGAGGTCAAGAAACTGAAAGGCCAGGGTGTTTGAAAGATGAGTAATGACCCAGAGTTGGAGAGATGACAGCAATAATGATGGGTAGTAGGAGACAAAATTTAGTGACTTTTTTATATCAATAATTAAAGGAAATTAGAGTAATTGAACTGAATTATTTTTCATGAAAGATCATAATCACTGTCAACAGTGTCCCTGTCAGACAGTGGATTGTTTCATGGATGTATGCAATTCTTCCATCTTCATGATCTTAGTACTTTCCCAGCTGTGTTCCAGAGGTTTGTGCTGGTCATAGCCCTCTTTTGTGCCCTTAATATTACATCTCTGTATATTCTTCTCTTGGTTGAGTATCCATAGCGAAGAGAATCAAATCCAGTGTTGTCAGGCGAAAAGCATCAGAAAAGAAAAATCAATAAATGACATCGTTCAGTGTAATAATAATGGAATTTTTAACTTGAAAATTACTTGTGAATAGACTTCACAGTCTTTGTAGTCACATGCAAATTATATGCTAATATAACTTTAGCTCAGCAAACTGTTTTAGTTAGTTGAAACATTTGATATTGTGCCTACTGCCTTATAAGTATGTCTCACTCTTCGTTATAGATGAATACCTGAAATATCTGTGTAAGTAGATTTTTAGTAATACAAATCATATTTTCTCAGTGATTTGCATAATGTCAAAAATCCTTCATCTTTAAATTAATCATAATTGGTAGTGATAACAGTTTCTCTTCCTAACAAGTAGTTAAATCAATACTTAAATGCACCAGAAATTCTTTTTTTTTTTTGCGGTACACGGGCCTCTCACCGTTGTGGCCTCTCCCGTTGCGGAGCACAGGCTCCGGACGCGCAGGCTCAGCGGCCATGGCTCACGGGCCCAGCCGCTCCGCGACATGTGGGATCTTCCTGGACCGGGGCACGAACCCGTGTCCCCTGCATCAGCAGGGGGACTCTCAACCACTGCGCCACCAGGGAAGCCCAGAAATTCTTATTTTTAAAAACCCAGCAATGAATCATTTTAATGAGAAAAGTCATTCTTAAAAGAAAAGAAAAATCATCCTTGAATCATATAATTTTAAGTCAGAATGGACAACAGAGATTATCTAGTGTAGCTCCTTCGGTTTACAGATGAGAAAATTTTGAAGCCCAGAACAGAAAAAGTAAAGAATTTGCCTCACATCACACATTTTGCTACACTAGTTGTTGGAACAGATAGAACCAGAACCGAGATCTTAAGCATACTTTCCACTGTGCTATACGGGTATCTAGTTTGTATACTTGTAAATTTATGCTTTTCAATATTGAATTTTCTTAATAAACCATACACCAAGTTAATACTAGTGAGACCTATTGGTGAAGTTCTCACCAGTGCAACTAAAAGAGAAATACCTCCTTAAGACTGTACACCTGAATACTTTGACTTAATTGAATGCAGCCATGTTCAAACCTCATCTGAGTGACATGAGTGTATTTGAACCCACAGACTTTTCATTGAATCTGGATCTCACTGTGGATCTCACTCTAGTTTAACCAAAAGAACTTAACTCAAAATTTTAGAAAACTTGAATTTTAAGTGCCACTTCTGTTACTTAATTGTTGTATAGCCGTGGCCAAATCACTTGCCCCTGATGGGTCTTAATTTTCTCAACCATGAAATGAAGATAATGGCTATACTTACCTCACAAAGTTACCGTAATGATCAAATGTTGTGACAGTGATGCAAAAGATTTTGAGTATTTATTATGTGCCAGACACTTTGCCAGTTGATATAATTACAATCAGAAACAAATCCAAGAGCTTATTTTCTATGAGTTAACTTTTCACTTATCAACTAGTTAATTTCACATATACTAATTTTATTTTTTTAATTTACTTTTTCACAAATGAAATCTTATCTCCTGTTACCTAAGTTTTTTTGTTGTTGTTAAATTTATTCTTTGATCACACTGATACTTTTATAAGTATTCCTTTGTTCACTGAGAAACTGCAAGGTAAATTATCTGTTATTCATTATCTACTTGATTTCTTTTCTAGGTATACATCTGATTCTTTTTCTTAGAGTAATGTTTTTTATCTTTCTTAATGAGACTGAATGACAGAATTACCTTTCACAGGAAAACCAATGCCATTTGTTGATATAAATTAAAATTCTCTGATGCAGATATCCATTAGACCTCTTACTGAAAATCACGGGAGGAGGGATATTGATAGGCATGAAAGTCTCATTTTTTCTTTCAACTTTTTAAAACATCTTAAACTTGGTCATCAGAATATAGGTTTACATTGGGTGATTGGATCCCTTTTATCCATATTTGTATATTAATATAACGAAATTCATTCCTGTCAAACAACATGGTAATATAATAGCAGATACATGAATAATAATGCATATGGTCAATTTTATTTTTTTTAACTAAAGAAGGTTTTAAATGCTTAATATTTTAAAGGTAAAAATTAAAATTCTAATAATTTTTTTTATATTCTTTGTACTGTTATAGTTTTAATGACATTTTAGAATTTCAAGATAGATAACTTTACTATGAAAGTTGTTGAAAATTATGAAAATCGGGCAAAATAAAATATGTGATTTGAAATGTGCTGCCTTTGAGATATGTCGTAAACACTATGATAACCTAACCTTTGTGAAATGTTTGAAAACATTAATAAGGAAGCCAGAGTCATATTTGTAACTGGGTTTCCTTCTTGACAACTCCTGTTTTATGAGTTACTGGACTGCTGAACAAACAAAAAGGCAACATCCTCAAAATTAAAGGGGTTTAATAAAAAAAAAAGATTTAGGTGACAAGATATTTATTTTCAGCAAAAAAAATATATTACTATAAATATTGTTGACAAGGAAATTTATCTCATGGAGGTTAACAATACTTAGTATTTTAATATTAATACCATATAAACTAGTTCAGTTTTAAAAGTTCTAATCCCATGTATCCAAAAATGAATATTCTCAGTATACATAAATATTGATTTTTTTCCCATTTATTTTGTCATCAAAGTGTTCATTTTCCTAGTAATCTAACTAGATCAGAAAATTTACTTTATTATAAAGTTCTAATCACTGTTAGTGATTGGGTTGTTTATGTCAATGTGAAATAGGAAAGAGACTAAGACGTATTTCGCTTTTGTCTTGTTTTTGTTCTCATATCAAGAGAACAACTGCCCCCAAACCATTGAAGAGAATCTTAGACCTACTATAGTTATCTTAACCGTCTGTGAAAAGATGAAATGGATAAATGGTGGCAACTAAAAAGCTAAGAAGTAATTTATGTATGTGGTATTTAGTAGTATGCCTTTAGATAGCAAATTTACTACCAAATACTTAAGGCAGATTTTATTAGTGAACAGTTGGGGGGCAGAGGGAAAAATGCTTAAGAAACTTTTTGAACATATGAAATAATAATGGTCTTAGGTCGATTCATTATTGGTGGATTAGGATACACTGGATATGTTTTTGATCCACCCTCCTTTAACCCATATGACATTCGTCAAATGGTTGGCTGGAATTCATTTCATAATCTGGGACCTTGGAGCAGATTTTAGCCCCTGTGCAAAGCTAACTGACCCAGATAGGGATTGAATCTGCTGTGTTCAAACAGCAACGCTGTGTTCTGTAAGTTGAGCTGGCCGGGACAAATACGTGTTAAGATGTGAAATAGTCACATCATTGTCCCTACAGAATATCATTGTTTATAGACACATTTCCTCACAAAAGTAGAAAAATGTCATGAAATCCATTGTATTTTTATTGAAAATGGAGAAATAAGCATATGAGAAATAACTGTACTGCCAAATCCTTCAATTGGAGTAATACTTGTTTTGCACAGAACACCATTCTTTTTTTTTTTTTTTTTTGCGGTACGCGGGCCTCTCACTGTTGTGACCTCTCCCGTTGCGGAGCACAGGCTCCGGACACGCAGGCTCAGCGGCCATGGCTCATGGGCCCAGCCGCTCTGTGGCATGTAGGATCTTCACGGACCGGGGCACGAACCCGTGTCTGCTGCATCGGCAGGTGCACTCTCAACCACTGCGCCACCAGGGAAGCCCCCAGAACACCATTCTTTTCTCTTGGTTTTCTTTTTTCGTTGCTGTTAGAGAGGTACTTTTGGGCTGGGTGTGACTGTTCTATAAAATGTTTACAGAGATGTGCATATATTTTTTGCTGAACCACTTGCCATTGATTTGCACACATTAATTTAAGCAGTTTGCTACATTTCCTATCTTACATTCTTTAATGTTACCTGAATGCTTCAAATTATATTTCCTTTTTTCTTTATGTCAGGCACTTCTGCCTATATGATCACTTTACTTAGGATCACAGTAAAGCAAATACTTTTGTATTTTTTTCTTTTTTATAAATTTATTTGTTTATTTTTGGCTGTGTTGGGTCTTCATTGCTGCACTTGGGCACTCTCTAGTCGCAGCGAGCGGGGGTTACTCTTCGTTGCGATGTGCAGGCTTCTCATTGTAGTGGCCTCTCTTGTTGCAGAGCATGGGCTCTAGGCGTGCAGGCTTCAAGAACTGTGGCAGGGGCTTCCCTGGTGGCGCAGTGGTTGAGAGTCCGCCTGCCGATGCAGGGGACACGGGTTCGTGCCCCAGTCCGGGAAGATCCCACATGCCGCGGAGCGGCTGGGGCCGTGACCCATGGCCGCTAAGCCTGCGCGTCCAGAGCCTGTGCTCCGCAATGGGAGAGGCCACAACAGTGAGAGACCCGCGTACCGCAAAAAAAAAAAAAAAAACAAAGAACTGTGGCACGAGGGCTTATTTGTGGCTCAAGGGCTCTAGAGCGCAGGCTCAGTAGTTGTGGCACACAGGATTAGTTGCTCCGCAACATGTGGGATCTTCCCGGACCAGGGCTCAAACCTGTGTCCCCTGCATTGACAGGCAGATTCTTAAGCATTATGCCACCAGGGAAGTCCCAATACTTTTGTATTTTTAAAATCACCTGCAGCTTTTACAGTATTAGGCACTTCAATTTCGATGAAATTGCAATTTTCCAGAATTTCGTTATCATGACATTTAATGTTCAGATATAGCACACAGGTTGTCCATTATGAAGAATCTTAAATTCAGTTAATGTTAAAGCAGATTTTCTTCACTCTAACTAAATTTTTGTTATGTTTCATAGCACTTGTAAAATATTTTGAAATAGTAACATTAATGCTAATATTCATGTGGGAAACAGTTTATCTTCTTAAATTCATACATTTGTCTTATTGTCTTTTTTTTACAGACAGAAGTGGAACTTATATTCACTTGTCTTCATTTTTCTTAAAAAGTTGTTTTTGAATTAATATTATTATTAACGATTTGTTCTAAGAATAGTAAAACTTTGATGGAAGATGAGCTCAAGTGATCAGGACATTGATTCAGGTGTACTTGGCATAGCAGTTCATTAACTATGTGTTAATTATCTATGATTACTCCAGAAAAGCTATAGTGGCTTCATCTTTTAGGTTGCTTCATTAAATCATTAATTTTCCTGGAGGTAACTAAGCCTGACATAATTAAGTCATCTCAGTCTCCACAGATTTTTATCTTCCCATGATGTCAAGAACATTGAGCTAGTTAATATAGGGCATTGCAACTTATTCCATGGATGTACTGACTTTTTATTTTAGAATGCCTTATACTGTTTTGTCTTATATTTAAGTATAGTCTCATAAATGTATATCTTTTAGTTATTTATTTAAAGTTTTAGCTTACAGTTTGTATTTCCTGTGTAATAAGCTTATTTATGCATTTGAACCACTTCTTATCAACAGTTCTTTGAACCATGGCTACATAAAGCTGCTGCAGTTTATCCAGAACATCATTTATGAGGAAGGATTCGATGGATCCAATCCCCAGGTATTGAGTACCTTCAAAGCCTTTTTATAATCATGTATGTAATGCTGTTTTTAAACTCTCTAGGGGTAGACCCAGTAGGTCTTAGAATAATCAACAGCGAACAAGCTGTTTCTAAGCACAGAGGATGTAAATAAGCAGAGCACGGGCAGCGTTGGTTTGACTGTAAATGTGTATTTAGAATTTTAGCTAAGTTCTCAGTGGATGCCCATAAGATGTTCACATACATTGTCAACATTATTTTTAAATATGTATTTGTAGTACCTGGAGTTAATAAATACCACAGTTTGAAAATTACTGTTAAATCTGCAAGACTTGTACTCTTCTATTGAAATTTTTTATATTTCTGTCATTTAGGCCTTAATGTTAAATTATCTTATGCGTAAGAATTAATTATTTCAAGATTTTATTTATTATATTATGCTTTGAGTTGTCTCATTGAATAAAAGATCATTTTTATTTGCTACATTAAAACATTTTATAAGTTAACTATTTCTCTGTAGCTCTATTTTTAAAAACTTCCTCTGGATTCCTACTATTAAAAATGTTCCGGTTAGTTTAACTTAAACAAAATGAGGGAAATTTTATTTCCAGATATCATGCCTTTCACAATTCTTCCTCAGTGATTTTAATTGCTATTGCTGCTAAAAGTTTTGCATTTCATTTATATTATTTTAGCAGAATTATTTCCAGAGCACCATTATTTTTACTGAAGAAGACAAAAAAGCCAAAAGTCTTACTTTCAGCATTATCAACTACATTTGCTCTTAATTTATATCATAGATTTTTAAATATTCTTATAAGCTTTATTGCTATATTTAACACTTTGTCCATAGCAAAATAAATACTTTTAAAATTTCTTTCAATCATCAGTTTAATAGCAGGTTGAAAATACTTATGTGTGTATGGCAAAGCACAGACATTCATTTATAGATGGTTTTTCATATATGTTACAGTTTTTGTGATGGCCCTTGGTATTTAGTACAGTTTTATTTTGCTCATTGTTGTTCCATTTTTGGTCCTAGCTAAGATTTATGGGCACCATGTCTTCTCTTTGGTGGCAGTGCCCGTCTGGAGAGGTAATTGGTCCCTGACAGACACCTCTCCCCACTTGCTCTGGTAACTATGGAAACAGGCATGTCATAACAGTTCCTGTGGTACAGTGTGCAGAGCTGCTGCTCTTGTAGAATGATGACACATCTTCTAAGAGCAAGAAATTTTATAGAATGCAAAAAAGCAAAGGCAGTAACAAAGAGATACCCTTATACTGACATATATGGATATGTATACACACACAGATATCCGAAGAACCCTTAAAAAGCTATTATTGGAATAGAATGAAAGGTTTGTTTTCTTGTTTATTTGACTATGAATCAACACTGTTTTCAGTAAACAATATTTTATTTCATGAACATTGATAGACAACAAACTGGTTTGGGTCTCTGAACCAGAGGTTCTATAACTTTTGACCTTCATAAAGATTAAACAGGGTTGAGACAGACATTTTTATGGTGAGTACCAGGAATGCTAAAAACAAATTTTTAATTAAATTAAATATACCAATAAGTTATTATAAATATATATTTCCAATTTTATTAGAACTAAAACATAGTTAATGAATTCCCATATTTTTAAATTATGGATTGCATCATTTGCTAAATTACATAGTCTATAAATCTGCCTCAGAAACTTTAGATTACTTCCAGAAGCCACAGAAATGCATCTATCAGGCACTACTTCAAAAAATATTATTCCCGGGTCAAAATAATATTCTGACACTGAAATAAATCCTACTTTTTAAAAGGATATTTTCATCTTACTTTCTCTATCACTACATTTTGAAATAAACTAGTTGGAGGCAACAAATAGAAATAGACTCTAAGGAACAGAATATTATATACTACCATATAATTAATAACAGTAGTAAGTAAAGTATTGTAGTTCATCCATAAAGATACTTGGAGTGGAAACATTTACAAATCGCTGTCATAATTTTATTTTTAATTTTTGATTTTCAGATATCTAAGAAATAATACAATAAATGAAATTTGAACATTGATTTTACTTAGAGTACCAGATTAAATATTTTAGATCTTCTCATAGGAATATATTTATTGTTCAGCTGTCAGCAAACATTTATTTTTTTAATTTTATTATGCATTACAGTATGCCCCATTATTATATGGTGTAGCAAGGAATTATACGTCCCAAACAACACAGGAAATTTGTAACTCAGCCTTTGTTTTTACAATACTGTCATATTTTTAAAAATATAAATGTATTCCCTGGGTTGAAGTATTATGCTCAATTATGTTCTAATGTGCTGTGTACATACGTCACTTAAATATCTTATCACTCATTCATTCTCTGGCTTTTAATATTTTCATCCTTTCTATATGTGTATATCAGTGTAACTGTCAAAGTCACTAAACTGTGGTTCTCCTGATTCTGCACCTGACAGCATTTTTGTTATGAACTTGTGTAAACTTTTTGATACAGCAGTAGTAGGTAATGGTGACTGTGGGTTAAAATACAGCTGACCTTTAGTTTCTGAAGTGTTGACAAGGTAAACAATATGAGGCTGCTCTCCTTTTACCATCAGATTTCATTCTAATATCTAGATTTGGGGCGGGGGGGAGTTTTCTCTCTTTTTTTTCCAAGTTGCTCTTTCTGTTAGGAATCTAACTTCAGCTACAGTTCATAAGATAACAAGTTTAAGGATGAGAAAAATGAACCTTAATCTTGCCATTTTGTTTAAATTCTGAGTTTCTAAGTAATACATAAAAATGAATAACCTATCATATTTCACAGATATAGGAACTCATTGGAAATTTATTTATACTTCTAACATATACCATGGTACATCATATTACTTCATTTTATTCAAGTAATGCAGAAATAAAAAGAAAATAATTTTTATGGACTGTTGAGGATCACCACATATGGTATCTTAGGTGCTTGTCATCATAACCTCAAGGCAACCAGAAAAGAAAATTGGACCAACTGCCTTGATATTATTGTCTTTGTGCTTTAGGCCCTAGAAGTCAGAAAGTTTTTCTCAAATGTGCTTAGACTAAATTCCTCTTTTTAAAATCTCATTCTCGCAGCTTTATCCAGGCCTTTGTGTCACTTTATATATTTGAAGAATTATATGGTCTCATACAGCAATGTTCTATCCTTTTAATTTTAGAAATGAGAAAACTAAGGCCTAAGTAATTACTTGTTTTACCCAAAATCATACATCTACTTAGTTGCACAACGCAGACTTTAAGTCTGTATCTTACCCATCTTACTATTGTCCCCGTAGTCTTTCCTCTTCTAACATTGCAACGTTTTATTCATTTTCCCTACTTTCTTTTGTCAATAAATTCTACTTGAAAAGGAATACAAAAAATCACTTGTATGTCTAATATCAGGGAGATATTATATATATATATATTGTGTGTGTGTGTGTGTATATATATATAGTATTGGGCAATAACTAGTTGGCTAATAAATTTTATTAGTGGTATTTTGTAGCAACAGCAAGTGATATGTATATTTTAGGATCTTGTTTCATCAGAAATCACATCTAAAGTGGCATGTTCCAAATCTTTGCTTTGGGAGAATAGTCTTATTTTCCCCATTAGAATTGTAATAATGATTTTCCAGTTATTTCCATGTGCCAGGTTTTGCTAAGAGCTCCTTCCTTTGCCTGGAAATTTTGCTGAATTGCTAAGGAAAGCATTTGCAAAACATTGTTCAGTTAGAATAACCCAAACAGTAGAATTTATTATAAACACATCTGCTGGCAAACATTTATTGACAATCATTTTAGGTTTTATTTAATGGTTTTTCAATACTCTTTTCCCAAGAAATATCATTCACTATTATTATGACCTTAATGTCAATGGGATCAAGTTCCAAACATTCACCTGTTAAGTTTTATTAAAAGTGTCAAATTATTATCATAAAAAATAGCTTCAAGAAGAAAAAATAGAGGCAAGTGTAAAATGCTAAACCCCCAAAAACACATTTTTAAACTTCTTTCAAACAAAATAGTAGGCGGTGGACATGATAGAATTTATCTGAGAAATAGTGAGCACTCTGTAGTTTATTGAAAGACTTACAGAGTTTTGTAAGAATGGTTTGTAAGCATTCTAGTTTAGATTCTCTTTATTATTACCTATGATTTGTTATGTATTACTTTAATTGCCTCAAACATAATTCTTAGTCACCGTTAAGATTTAGAAACAAAAGCTTGAGGCTTGTGATACTCTTCAAATTTTCCAAAAGAAAAAACAAAACAACAGTTCTGCTATTTTTTTATAGTCTTGTAATCTAAAAGGTTTCCTTTATATTGCCTTATTATTGATAATACATAAAACTTTTTACTACATCTGTTGACATTATCTCCCTGATCTGTTTCGAATAAAAATAAGAAGCAGCAGATGAAAGTAAAAGAGGTAGGTATCCTATTGTTTAATAAAACTTAATGTGTTTACCTCCCTCTCACTTTCCCTTAGAAAAAACAGAAAAACATTTTAAGAATAGGAATCCAGAATCTTGGTTCACCTTTGTGGGGAGATGACATTTGCTGGACAGAAAACTGTGACAGCAATCACAGTCTTACAAAGTTCCTCTATATGCTCCGTGGTCTCCTGCGAAGCTCTCTTTCAGCCTGTATCATCACAGTGCCAACACACCTTATCCAGGTAAGAACTTTCCAAAACTACTTTCTCCTAACTCGTGGTTTATAGTGAAGAGCAATTTATAAGTGCTTTATGAATCCGGTAAATTATTTTCATGTGCCATTTGGATAAAAGAGACTTTAGATGCTTGAAATGCCGGAGCAGCAAGGTGTCTTTTAGATTATTCAGTTCTCTAGTACTTGTGGTTTTAATATACAGTGAGTATGTGGTAATTTCATCTTCACTAATTTTTTTATTTTTTTCTTTGATTTATTGTGAACTTGCTAGTATCATTGTGACATGAGGTTGATTTTGCTGTCATATCTTGTCGTTGATCATAAAGCTGATCTGAATATAGATCTTGAAGAGATAATTTTACACCCATGTATAGCAGCATTACTCACAACAGCTAACATGTAGAAGCAACCTGACTGTCCACTGACAGATGAATAGATAAGCAAAGTGTGGCATATCCACACAACAGGATATTATTCAGCCTTAAAAAGGAAGGAAGGGGCTTCCCTAGTGGCACAGTGGTTGAGAGCCCACCTGCCGATGCAAGGGACACGGGTTCGTGCCCCGGTCTGGGAAGATCCCACATGCCGCGGAGCGGCTGGGCCCGTGAGCCATGGCCGCTGAGCCTGCGCGTCCAGAGCCTGTGCTCGGCAACGGGAGAGGCCACAACAGTGAGAGGCCTGCATACCGCAAAAAAAAAAAAAAAAAAAAAGGAAGGAAGGAAGTTTTCACATGTGCTACAACAGGGATAAATCTTGAGAACATTAGGCTCAGTGAAATAAGTCAATCACTGAAAGACAAATACTGTGAATCCAGTTATATGACATACTTGGAGTAGTCGGAGACAGAAAATAGAATGGTAGTTGCCAGGTGCTGGGGGTGGGAGAGAATGAGAGTTATTATTTTAATGGGTATGGAGTTTCAGTTTTACAAGGTGCAAAGAGTTCTGGAGATGGCTGGTGGTGATGGTAGCACAACATTATGAATGTGTGGTTTTTTCTGTTTGTTTGTTTGTTTGTTTTTTGCAGTACGTGGGCCTCTCACTGTTGTGGCCTCTCCCGTTGCGGAGCACAGGCTCCAGACGCGCAGGCTCAGCGGCCATGGCTCACGGGCCTAGCCGCTCCGCGGCATATGGGATCTTCCCAGACCAGGGCACGAACCCGTGTCCCCTGCATCGGCAGGCGGACTCCCAACCACTGCGCCACCAGGGAAGCCCTATGAATGTGTTTAATACCACTGAACTGTACACTTAAAAATGGTTAAGGGCTTCCCTGGTGGCACAGTGATTAAGAATCCACCTGCCAATGCAGGGGACATGGGTTTGAGCCCTGGGCCAGGAAGATCCCACATGCCGCAGAGCAACTAAGCCCATGCACCACAACTACTGAGCCTGCACTCTACAGCCCGTGTGCCATAACTACTGAGCCTGCATGCCACAACTACTGAGGCCTGTGGGCCCAGAGCCCATGCTCTGCAACAGGAGAAGCCACCACAATGAAGAGTAGCCCCCGCTCGCCACAACTAGAGAAAGCTTATGTGCAGCAATGAAGACCCAATGCAGCCAAACATAAATAAATAAATAAATAAATTTATTATTTTTTTAAATGGTTAAAATGGTAAACTTTACACTATATGTACTTTACCACAGTAAAAAAAAAATTGAAAAAAAAACTGATCTGAATAGGACTAGTCCCCATCTTCCCTCCTGGTTTCTATATATATTTCTCCTGAAGTTACACTCTCATAAAAAGAGGCCAGCCTCCCCAGAGAAAGAGGGGTCTTTGTAAGATTTTCTCATTGGTTCAAACAAGTTCTTTTCTTAAGAGTGTTCAAGGGGCAAGTTTGGGACTGTTTCCACAGTATGTATGTATATATGTATACATACACTATAACATGATGCTAGAAATAATATAACTGAAATACCTGCTGCAATGAATGGAATGTGAAAGTCAAAGTACTAAATCACTGAAGTCATTTTTTCTAATGTACATACTAAAACACTTTGATTTGGAATGATTATAGCAGAGAAGTTCTGAGCTTTGGTTTACTTCTCTAAGAAGTAGCAATTATAACAATAATGAGAGCAACTAGCAAATAAAAAACACTAAGTCAGGACCTAACAATTCTTATAGAATTTTTATGTAAATGCTGTTATCTCCATTTTACATATAAGGAAACTGAGGTATAGAGAAATTCAGAAATTAGATCAAGGTTAAATTCTTGAGAAATCATAATTTGAACCCAGAAAATCAGAATCTAGAACCATATTATGGGAAAGTTCTACTACAATATCTAACAGATTTGTATTCTGGAACTCATTCTTTCAAAGCAAGTAAATCTCAAATCTTTAACCTTATAGCTAAATAGAAAGGACTTGAAGGGTTCATCTGAATTAAGCTCCTGTCCTTGGATACGTTAAGCATTATCCCTGTTTCACAACTGGGGTCTGAACTTAAATAACATATTCAAGCAAATCAGAGAAACAAGGACTATGCTTGGTGACACTCCAAAGGTCTGTGAGAACTTTACATTTAATTATATTAACAGAAATATAGCAGATGTAATTGAAATTTGGAGGTCTCCAGGGAGTACTTGAGTACTCGAATAAGAATAGACATATAAAACAATGGAATAGAATTGACAGTCTAGAAATAAACCCATACATCTGTGGTCAGCAAGGGTGCCAAGACCATTCAATAAGAAAAGAATAACCTTTCAACAAATGGCATGGGACAACTAGATAGCTACATGCAAAAGAATGAAGTTTGGACCCTTACCTCACACCATATACAAAAATTAATTCAGAATGAATCAAAGACCTAAATTTAAGAACCAAAATAATTATGAAATAAATATATGTATATATGTAATTTTAAAATTTATTACAAAGGTGCCTATGCAATAAAGAAAAGAAAGAAAAAAATTTCTAAGGCCATTTTGGTAGTGATCATCATTATTATTTAGAGAAGAGATTCCAAACCTATTGTGAATGTTTGTGACAGTGATTCCTCTAGCCTCTGTGTAAGAGAAGAGCAGTAATACTATCAGAAGACTTCAAATCATCCTATGTACACCACTGAACATTAAGCAGTATTTGAATTTTGGTATTTTATAGATATATTTGAATTCTTGTAAAACTGAAAAAGATATAATTTAAATTCTGCTTTTTAAAATACCAGTAAAGAGACTATTTTGAAATGGAAATAGGAGAACATAAGGTCAGACTTTGGTGACCTTATACCACAGTCTCTTCCCTAGACAATTTTGCCTAGCTATCGTATAGTAGTCTTCTGGTCCTAATATCAGTGGAGCTATAAGAAAAAACAAATAAATTATTCCCTTGCTCTTTGAACATGACATCTGACCATATATTTGGTTTTTTATGAAAATACTTAGGAGAAAATGTAAAACTTAACAGTTTGCTTAAACCAGTCATGATATAAATAGTGGATAAAACTCTAAATAAATCTTAAAGACTGACAAGGAAAATCACAATGTTTAGGCTAAGAAAAGAGAGTAAGAAGTGGAAGCAGTATGCTTACAAAGCTAACCAAAGACATATGCATACACAGAACCAGGGAACTGTGAGTTTGTTTAATAAAAACTTACACAGTGATTTCTACAGGCCAGTTGCAGTCCTAAGATCTTTTCAAATATTAACTCATTTAATCCTTATGATAATCCTATATTGTTGGTGCTATCATTATTTCCATTTTATAGATAAGGAAAAAGGGACAGAAAATTTAAGTGACTTTTCCAAGATCACACAGCTACTTGAGTGGCAGGATTTAGATCTAAGTGTTTCCCTTCCAAGTACCATACTCTTAACCCATGCTCTGCTGCTTATTCAATGGAAGTACTAAAATAGGGTCAAAATCAAGAAGCAGACTGTGTACAAAGTAGCATTCAATGATAGAAAGAGCCTGGGCTTTGGAGGGAGATAGACCCAATTAGTTATTTGGTCTTAGTCAAGTCCTAACTTTCTCAGCCTCAGCTTCTTCATTTGTAAAACTTCAGAGGATTAGCAATAACATGTGCTCACCCAGTGCTGGCACATGGTAGGCACTCATTATATGTCAACAATTGTCACCTTCACTATTGTTACTTAAACACACCTCCAAAACTGAGAATTTGAACAGAGATCAGGCTACAAAAACTAAGGTGCACAAGTCTGTTGAAGTAATAGAAATCTTCAGCTTTCTGCCTCTTTTTATGAACAACATGGACAGGATCTTCTCACAGGTTGGACAGGATCTTCTCACAGCTTACACAGGTTAGGAACCTTGACTGAAGTCAGATGGCCATTGAAGTCTTAGTAACATCACCTGTTGTAACATGACTCTTTTTAACATCATACATCAACTTCCTCTCGACTATGACCAGTGCCTTCCCTGAAGACTCTAAGTCAAGGTTTAAATGGTGATTGAATAATTTATTCAATCAACAAATATTGATGGCAAGTACTATTCTAGGCATCCATGGGGATAAAGTAGTGAACAAGACAAGCAAGGTCCCATCCTCCTGGAGTTTCTTCAGAAATATGAAAGATAGAATGGATGGAGCAGACGATCAGTATATGTACGTATTTGGGATGCTTGAGCTTGGTATTTGAGAGTAAAGTAGACTCTGACAGGAAATGGAAATGCAGTTTGATATCCTTGGAAATTTTGTCATATAGTTAAACATCTATAGATAATAGAAGTGTGACACCTTTATTTGAATATATTATATAAAGTAACACTACATTAAAAGTATATAAAATATTTATTTCCCTTAGATTGGGAAAAACAGCCAATCACAACCCTCAGAATGGGAAAAAATATTTGCAAACGAAGCAGCTGACAAAGGATTAATTTCCAAAATATACAGGCAGCTCATGCAGCTCAATATCAAAAAAACAACCCGATCCAAAAATTGGCAGAAAACCTAAATAGACATTTCTCCAAAGAAGATATACAGATTGCCAACAAACACATGAAAGGATTCTCAACATCACTAATCATTAGAGAAATGCAAATCAAAACTACAGTGCGGTATCACCTCACACCAGTCAGAATGGCCATCATCAAAAGATCTACAAACAATAAATGCTGGAGAGGGTGTGGAGAAAAGGGAACCCTCTTGCACTGTTGGTGGGAGTGTAAATTGATACAGCCACTGTGGAGAACAGTATGGAGGTTCCTTAAAAAACTACAAATAGAACTACCATATGACCCAGCAATCCCACTATTGGGCATATACCCTGAGAAAACCATAATTCAAAAAGAGTCATGTACCACAATGTTCATTGCAGCTCTATTTACAATGGCCAGGACATGGAAGCAACCTAAGTGTCCATCGACAGATGAATGAATAAAGAAGATATGGCACATATATACAATGGAATGTTACTCAGCCATAAAAAGAAACAAAATTGAGTTATTTGTAGTGAGGTGGATGGACCTAGAGACTGTCATACAGAGTGAAGTAAGTCAGAAAGAGAAAAACAGACCGTATACTAACACATATATATGGAATCTAAAAAAAAAAAGATTCTGAAGAACCTAGGGGCAGGACAGGAATAAAGACACAGTCATAGAGAATGGACTTGAGGACATGGGGAAGGGGAAGTGTAAGCTGGGACGACGTGAGAGAGTGTCATCGACATATATACACTACCAAATGCAAAATAGATAGCTAGTGGGAAGCGACCACATAGCACAGGGAAGTCAGCTCGGTGCTTTGTGTCCACCTAGAGGGTTGGGATAGGGAGGGTGGGAGGGAGACACAAGAGGGAGGAGATATGGGGATATATGTTTATGTATAGCTGATTCACTTTGTTATACAGCAGAAACTAACACACCATTGTAAGGCAATTATACTCCAATAAAGATGTTAAAAATAAATAAATAAAGATTGCATGAAGTTCAAAAAAAATAGCCAATCAGTGTTCTTACTTTAGTTATTAGCATTCTGTCAGACCTGTACAGTAATGATTAGTTACCCTTTATTGTACTTTTGGCATGCTTCCCATGTTTAATTTCATTGTAGAGAAGGAACACATAGTTAAGGAAATTGCAAAGAGGGGGAAAAGTTAAAATAGGGAAAATAATGACATAGATTCGAAACTGACTTTAACTTACTGTTGTAATAAGACTTTTGCAAGTAGAGTGGAAAAGAATTATTTTTAAATTTGCATTTGAACTATTTTCTGCTCAGCCTCATAACTTTGAACTTGAAATAGTTTATTTCCTTTGGGTTAGAGATTATTTTCATCACAGCACAGGAAATAACAAGCATACATTGAAACAAATGAATAAAATAAATTCTAAATATCTGTTTGCTGAAAACATTCATCAAATATATTATGAATGTCTTAAAATATGTATGCATATATAGTCCTAAACAATTTTCCCTGTGAAGTAGTATTATTACTCATCTGCTCTCTTGCTAGAATATAGTTTTAGTATCTGCCCAAAGACACTGTATTAAAAATGTATGTGAAAATGGCCAAGTTAAATACAGACTTTGTTACATGCTGAACTGTGGAGCAAAGTGTCATTAGAAGGAGCAGAACTATGGACGGCTCCCCTATATTCCGGCATTACTCAGTTCCCAGATCCCTGCTGTGTAGTTGTTCCACTCGCCAAGAAGCCTGTTAAAGAGCCCCCAAGAGCATGTGTACAGCCCTCCATGTTAATAGTTAATTGGTGAGGATGGCAAGATGAGAGGACAGCCGAACATGTGGTCTCTCAGACTCAAGCAGTAGACAGACCTTTAGTTATAATAACAGCAGCTGCTCACATTCTCACAACTCAACTGTTCAAAACTGTTGTCGAGTGAAGATTATAGTGGATTGAAAAAGAAAGAGGAAAAGTTACATCTAAGAAAAATAACTAAAACCCTACCTTGAAACTCTTCCTTCCTATTATCTTAAGTATGAGAATATTATTTCAACTTTTAAAATCTTAAGTATAAATTTCCATATTAAAGATTGTTATATTTCAGCTGCTTTTTTTCCTGTTTACTGTTAGAAACACAAATATCTGTACACCCTTCGAAACTTTTTAACGAGCTTTTTTTACACGGTGATAACTTTGAAACTGTTACAATTGGTTACTGTTTGATTTCCGTATCTAGCAATATATGAAACTCTAATGTTTTTTGGTCTTATAAATGAGAACTGGCTTACTATTAGCGAAATTTGTCATCCACTTGCAAATTATACAAATATTTTGTGCCTTTTAAATTAATTTTATTTGCAATTATCAGTGACAGTTCTGCTTAAGAAAAATGGTGACCAATAACATTTATTCTTTTTGGAAATAGAAACTTAGTTTCATGCCTTATTATGATTATATTGGCGAGGCGAAAGGAAAATAAATTTCCCCTAGCTTATGCATTTTATTTACACAATATGTGACAGGTTGTTCTCGATTTGTATTTTTTATTGATTGAAAACACTTTTACCTGAAACTGTCAGGAAATACATATTAAAGCACTTAGAGTGGTAATTAAAATAGGAAAGGTTATTTTTCTATACCTTTCTCACAGCTTTCCTTTCAAAAAGAAAATTTACTTTTTATTATTGCTAATCTATTCAAGCTGTCATAATCTACACTTTTAAGGAATTTTTAAATATAAACAACCCAATAAATTTCTCCTTAACTATAATAATGCAGGAGTGAAAACTTCCTTGACACTTTTTTTTTCTTGACATTTTTGATGATAAAATATGAAATAACTTTTTCTCATTCTACAATAATTCTTTGTATTGCTAGCATTTAATGTATTTGCGTATAGAACATTAGTTGGTAAACTATTTAAACTTTCTTTTATTCAGAATAGATTTTAGATTTGTAACTGGCCTATAACATTTTTATTGGTCATCACTGGCACTTCGTCAGTAATAACCCTATTCAGTTTTTATCATAAACCACTATTTTCCAACAATTTTATCTGTGGAATTTCCCTCCCCACCCTCCCCCCGCCTCCAGCTACCTCACTGAAGAAAACTATCACCAGCATTAGTTACCTTATACCAAGGAAAAATCATTTTCTGAAGAAAAGCAGGAAGACAGACCCTTGTTACATGTCTCTTGAAAATTGAAAGAAGTTTTAGTGTGTTATTTTAATTGATATATTTTCAAATCAATCCTCTATAATATTAATATATGAAAACTTCGAAGCCACTGAAGTAAATGATGCAGTATGTTTCAGTGTGGAGAAATTCAGAACAAACCTCTTCACATCCATAAACTTTTGTGTTCATGCTGAGTATTTTAGCAGCTAAACTCTAAGGCAAGCAATGGACAGCTATAGAACTAACCACTAATATAGGATTATGAAATGTGGACTCCAGTGGCCTTGTGAATTTCTCTCAGTGTGAAATCTTTTATTCTTAAAACAAGACCTAAGAATAATTGTATGGTAAGGGAACAACAGACTCTTATGAGTTTACAACTATAAAATTCTGGAAAATATTGTTTTTCTAATTGTTGATATGAGCATCATTATAGGAAAACATAACAACACCTTCTGCCTTATAACTTAATCTATCTTAAATGGTCTTTTAAAATGTACTTTATTAAGGAGAATTATTATTTGAAATGGTCTTTTTAAATACAGTTTGTTACAAATATTTAAGGCTGAAAATTACAGATTCAATCTCTTGATCACGACTATCAATTATTAAAGGATAAAGTTGGATATTCTGGGTATCAGTTTTTCATATTCTCAATTAAGAATCTGCCTTAATTTTTCTAGACCTTCTCAACTACTCTGATATAGATTGCAAAAAATTAACATTTTTAAAAGTTTAAAAATAAATAATTATTTTTAATGAAATGAATCATATTCAAGCCATATTAACTTTACCATATTTGTCAAATTCCAGTCTTTGGAAATTTAGTAACTTCATACAAGTCTGGTTGGGTGTAAACAGAGTCTGTTTTTCTTTACAACAACAAATAATAGAACTGTGTTTCAACTCTGCTCCTATATGCTTAGATTTATAAATTTTTATAGTTCCAGTGTTTTTTTCTTCTGTTTCATATTACACAATCTAGTGTTTGATTAATTTTTTAAATCAAATCTTAGCTTGTATGCATTATACTTATATTTCTAATTTACTTTCTTGGTCCAGGATGTTTGAAAGTTTTTACACAAATAAACTCCAAATTTCTTATAAGTTTCTGTCTACGTAGAGCGTTAGGAGCAGTACATGTGCCATTCTGTCATAGTGTAAATATGCATATTAAATAAGGGTAGCATATTTAAAACTGTCAGTAAGATTCATGTGTGTCTTCAAAAGTAAAAAGAGTCATTTAGAAAGCTTTTATTATAATTAATCTAACCAAATCATATTTGATAAGGCATACAATGAAAAATAATTTTGACTTTAAATACTTTTTTGCTTTCCCTAAAATTATGAAGTTTTGGTTCATGTGGCAATTCATACTATATAGTTCCTAGTAGTGGTGATGGTTGGTAAAGTACTATTTAGAGCCAAAATTTTCAAATATATCAATGATAGAAATAGAGAAATGTCTCATCACAGTATGGAGATTGAGTCATCTGTTTGGGCATATGGAATCTTTGGCTGCTGGACTGCATAGTCTTTATAATGCCCAATGTCCAGGCATGGACACAACTGTTCTGGGAGCAGAATCGGGGAGGGACTCTGTGTTTCGTCTCCTTGAACATGATAGAAGAAAAAAAGGGGAAGGATCTTTAACATTATTTTTATTATAGACTCTCCTCTACTGCATCACTTTTGTGTACAGAAAAGAAGTACAACTTTACTTAATTTTGTATTTATTTTACAAAGAGAATTACTAAGCTTTTTATCTTGGGTGTTACAAGCTTTCTGAAAAACACCTATAAGAAAATGCAAATTTTGAATTATTCCTATTTATATACTTAGATGCATACCTTCCCTTAAAGAATGATTACTATCTTCAAAGAAGGGTGATACTTATTTCTTAATATCGAGACAAAACATGCTTGTAACGAATTATAATTTAAAGCTGTTTAAGTACCAGGTCATATATTATATCCTAACATTATTTTTTAGCCCTTTGCTATTAATTACATCATTATTACTATATAAAGAGTTCCTGCTTCTCTAATAATGTTTTCACACCCTATGTAGTTAATCTTTAATGTTGGGGAGGACGGGAGAGAGATTAAATTAGCCTTGTAACCTCTTTCTCTTCCAGGCTGATGATGGAAAATAAAAGCTCTTAGCCACAAAATGTAACACTTAGAATTAATATTTAATTAGACTAGCAAATTGTACACAGTGGCTGAAAGCTTCCGAAGAGTTTTTAGTGCCACAATTGACCTACAGGTTTAATAATAACTCACTTCTAGAAGCAAGTGCCAGTTCAGCATAGTAGAGCCACTGTAAGAAAGTCCTGAGAGATTAAAATCAGCAAACCAAATGGCAGGCAGGGATTCCTGGGATGGAGCCTTCTGGAAAGCTGGGAGCTGGAATAGCTTTTAAGCCAGGATTCAGATGAGAACAGTGGGTGAAAAAGCTGATCCCTCCTGTTCTGGGAGCTTCTGGTTGTAGGCCAAAATCTTAGAACAGATTTTTACTAAATGTTTTTGCTGCAGCTATTAACTTACATTGAAAATCAAATATTGAATAATTTTTCTGTAAAATTTAACAAAATTTTTGTGTAAACATTAGTTCTTAATTTCTTATATATTAGTACATAATATCTGTAAACTCAGATCATTAGATTATCAGATGGGTTTGGCGCTGTACATCTATGCTGTTTTGCTGTGACATGCTGTTTCCTTGTTCCCTGTATAGTTGATTTATATGGTTCATTTCTATATTATTTCATTACGGGACATTATGCAGAGCCTGAGAAAGAGATTCCGAAGTCTGTAGCCCAAGAAATTTTTTCTTCCAGAAGAGATGTATATCAACAAACATAAATCAGAAGCATTTTTAATTTTTAAAGACCTAATATTTATAAAAGCAATTCTACATTTGTTTATGCTTATGATGCAATTAAATTATAAGTGAATAATTGGACCTCCTGGTGAAACATTGGATCCTTATTATCTCTGAGAAATTAATCTGGTGAAAAAATAGGATACCATGAGTTTGAAAATGTGCAAGCACAGAACAGCCAACTAAAAAAGGAACACCTTACATAATTTGTTGGTTATATCTTAAATAATTGAAGGAAAGCTAGTCATTAGTTAAAAATTCAAGCAGGTGAGAACCTTGCCAGCAGAGGGAGTAGTCCTGTCTTCCGTCAGGTTCCCATCATATTCCCACCTGCCTCAGCCTTTTTCGCAGCCAGTCTCCCATCTGGACCTGGCTCTGTCAGCCTGTTCCTGATGACAGGCTATAATTTTATACTCAATATGGGATTATTCTAAGCTGATTTTAAATTTTAGTATCTTTAACCTACCACTGCATCGCAAACATCAGCTGGATGCTCTGTTTGATATTTGGATATTAGCAGTCGTTTTTCCAGGCAGGGTGTGAGCTTTTGGACATCTGCGAGTTGCATTTTAAGGGTTTCATGTATAAAGTAGTGAGCAACAAATTTCTGATTTAGGAAGTTACCCATAAAAGATTTTAAAATACAAGTAAATTTCCATGGGAATAATTTCTATAATATGAAATTAGATGACGTGTAGTTTATTAAAACTGCCTAAAATTAATTATGAATATTTTGCTATTATTCTGTTCAGCCTATTCATTACAGCATTTTGTTCAGTCCATTTATAAGGGTTTTCAGAATTGTAAGTTTTTTTAATGTTTTATATAATAACTTACTAAAAAATAAAACTGATGTAAACAAATGTTCTGCAGAGCATGTAGTATTTGAGACCAGGGTAAATGTAAATAATATATCTGAAAATAACATCATGTGTTCTTTAAAAAATGCTTCAATTTTAAGAAACCAACATTTTCATACCAAAATATAGAATAACAAGTGTATGATTAGATGGAAAACAAAAAATATGGCTCCATTGCTTAATCCTAGTAAAAATCCTGGTATTTGGCAACATACTCAGCAATTTCTTTTGCCCTTGAGGTAGGTATATTTACCATTAGCTTCTTTGTGGATATGTTTTAAACATTAGAAAAAGGAACCGAAATATGTTGTTTTATGATTTCCCTACATGAATATCAATATACAATGCTACTGAGAGAGTGTTGCCATTAGGATTTTTTTAATTTACAGAAGTTCCTCCATATTTTAAAATTGTATGTGACTTTGAATAAAGTTCAGTATTAAATCTGGAAAGATTTAATCTAATACCTTCACTAAGGTTAATATTATTATTAATATATATTAGTATAATTTTGATAAAATTATATTCTTTCTTAAACTCAAAATTAATTATGAATATAATTATCTCCCCACTATCAATTTTTTTTTTTAGTAAAATAAGAGTCTAATCCACAGAAGTAAGTGACAACTCTGGGAAGGTGAGGGAAGGCATGTAAAAAGTTACAAACTGTATAACTGTTTTTTGGGGGTTTTTTGCGGTATGTGGGCCTCTCACTGCTGTGGCCTCTCCCGTTGCGGAGCACAGTCTCCGGACGCGCAGGCTCAACGGCCATGGCTCACGGGCCTAGCCGCTCCGCAGCATGTGGAATCCTCCCGGACCGGGGCGCAAACCCGTGTCCCCCTCATCGGCAGGCGGACTCCCAACCACTGCGCTACCAGGGAAGCCCTAATTTTATTATTTCATAGTCTTGATTTCAATTGAATAGAGAACTTAATAAGCATGGAAAAACAAATACCTCATTAAATATCCCTAGATTTATCCCTTCATTCAAGTTTGTTTTTTTTATTACACGACAAAAAAAAATGTCATGAGTTGTGGTATGTTTGTGTTTCTAATATCATTTTTCAAAAAATGTTGTTATAACTTGAGCTGTTAAGTAGAATACTTGCTTTTCTTGTGGTGATTCCCTCCCCACCATAGACACACACATCGTTTCACATAGTAGGGTCAAACATAAAGTAATTTAAATATTTCTTTAACTTTTCAATATTAATTTGATAGTGCTTTTGTGCTATTGTAGTCCCAAATCTGATGTGCGTGCCATACTCAGATGGAGCTCTACCCTTCATATTGTGTGTTTGCTGTCTTTCTTATTGAGTAACCCAAGAACTGATTCTAATTTGAGGCGTTTCACAAATGCTTTATGTCAGTTGATTTATTCCTTTCAAGCTTCTTGATAGTTAAGTGATTGGTTAATTACTTTTTAATTATCTTGTTAAAATCTTTCCTGGAAGTATATATTGTATTGGTACAAACTATATCGTTTATATTGTTGAGGTAATTAAGTCCAAGTAAGTAAGGAAATATTCAGAGTTTTTTGATATATTCTCATTGTTACTTGGTTACTCTAAATAGGTATCTCAACTATTTTCATTAGAAAACAAAGGGAGCTTCCTGTGGCAGTAGTTGAATTTTTATCTCTTAACAAAGTTCTTAATTTTGGCTTTATGAGATTTGAACTGGAAAATAGCATTAAATTAACCTTCCTTTATTTAAAATCTATTTAATGGATTTGGCATATCCTAATAAAAAGAGGTTACCATTCTGTAGAAGTAAATAGGAAACATTCTATGAAACCAAACAAGGAACAATCAAAACAAAAACTCTGTGAAGTTTTTTGTGAAATTAAAATTGGAGTAAGAAGGTAGTCAACTGGACATTCCGATTTGCCTTTTTTATTTGCAACATCATTTCACATAATTTAAATTTAAGTAATTAATTAAGAAATTACACCACAACAGAAAGTTTTAAGAACCTTTTATGTAACTTAATACAATGCTATTTGGGATTGCCAGCAAACTCTTAAAACTCCTGGACCCTGGCTCTCTCCTGGCTTCCCTCCTAGTCATGTCTTGGCTACTATCCAGAGCTGACAACTTTCACCCAGGACTGAAGGGCGATTTGCCTAGTATAAGAAAGATTTTTGAGTCATCCTAGATTTTCACATCCAGATGGGCAGGAAGGAAGAGTGGCAGTATCATTGTATATATTTGGGTGATGTCATTATGCCATGCATGTGGTGTAACCATTAATTTACTCATACTGGTGAATCCTGAATGTCCTTACTCAAATATTCCTATTGGCAACTATATTGCAACAACTTCAAATTTAACACAAAAATTATTCAAAATTTATGTCTAAGTAATAGATGCACAAATACCTTTACTTCTCCATTTCCAACTACATACATATACTGTCGACTAAAGAGGTTTCGCATCTTGGCTAATAACATAAAAACACTTAGAATCTCTTAAGATGAGAATATAGAAGTTCCAGTTTCCAGGCCTCTGCTAAAATCATTATGCTAAAGCTTTCTGAACATTGCAGGTTATAATAAGACAATTTATTGTCCATAGTGCATTATTCCTAAAGTGAATTGTGATTATTATGCTTTTAAGGATTTTTAAAAGCAGTTAATTTTAGATTCTTTTAAGTAAATTTACCTACCTTTATCTAAAAGACCATTTAGTATTAATATTATGATTTGAAAGACATTTTGACAAGAGTGGTTTTAAGGTACGATTACATCAATATACCACGTTCCCTATGAATCTTGGAGGTAAAGAAGTAATCTGTAACACTATTTGAACTTTTAAAAGAGTAAGTACCTTTACATGCCCAAATATCTTTTATGCTCCTACAAATAATTGTAAGACTGAATGAGTTTAGGATAAAATTCATCTCATTCAGAAACTTAGATGTTATTCTTATATAATTTCCTGTGCTTTTTATTTTATAGACATTTTTCAGATATCTATACAACTTTCACAATTAATCTGGTTTGCCACATTACATAAACTGTTTTCTAGAATTGCTGTGCAGAAAGCAGTAAGCTCACCGTTAAATGTAACTTATATTATGGTAATGATTAAAAGTTTATTCTTGTTCTGATACTTCATGGAAGCTTTTAAGATAGAATTTCGTTTGTAGTTAATAACATGTAAACCTATGGAGCTTAGCAATATGACAAATGAAATATATGTATGAGTTTCTGAGATTTTAAAATCTAGGCTGTCTGGATCTTTTATATTAATTCATCAGTTTTCCTCTGCAAGGTGGATAATTGATATTTTTAATCTCCCGCAAATTACCTTAAAAAGACTTATAATGTAGATAAATATTACAGGATGTTAAGTGGTTTATTAGTCAATTTTAAGGTTAAATTAAGGAAAGAAACCTTCTTTGAAATAAATGTCATGTTGACCATTTAAATACACAGGACCTTGCTTATATACTACTAGAATGGAAGACTAATTCCATACTTAAACGTTACAATTTCTGTCATTCATAAGCCCTAGTTTATATCACCGAAATCCTGATATTTGAGTCGTAACAAAAATTGACTTTTATAATTTTAAATTCAGATATTTAGATACAAAGACTCAGTCTTCTGTTTATAGATAAAAGGAAATCTGACCTTTTTGATTAAGAAATATTGTCAGTAGCCTTTATAAGTGCTTGTTCATCTGAGGGTCCATGGCAGGAGTACTCTTCCCAGTTGAGTTTATCCTAAAAATGAAATGATAAGAGTCTGCTGGTTGTTATCTAAGATCCTTCTTAATGGGAGAACCACATGGTTATTCTTCATCTCCCACTTGTTCTCACCCTCTACAGCCAACTCAGCCATACCCCACCCCCACCCCAACATTGTTCAGTACTCAGCACAATGAATCATTTTCAAGTTGACTCATTGTGAACTGTCTCCCAGCTGTTGGAATGTCTGGCAGACATTTTTGTTTGGGTGAAGAATAACTGGCTGAAACCCAACCTGGATGAGCTCGATATAATGGTCTTTGGCTAAAGAAATATTGAGAGGAGCATGTTTATGGCCTTTGAAACCCCTGTTATTCCTGGAGTAAGACCATCCCCTGTGGCATAGAACTGAAAGTAAGGGATCAATCTGGATTATTTTCTCACCATTGAATGAAAAATTGCCTTGGAAAAAATAGGCATTTCCAAATGATGTTCGTTTTTCTATTCTTGGTACCTCCCCCCCGTGATTGAAAGTATTAAAGACAATTAAGGGTAATTACTTTTGCTGCTTCCTTTTAAGAGCACTATTTCAAAGGCTGTAATATTCTCTTCATAACACGCATTTCTACTTACAGAGGAGTTGCAAAGTACTGCCCTAGATGTGAGTTAACTAGTCACTTCAGCATAATGTTTAGTGACAGAGGCTACTGTGTATTTCAAACCAAGTCAGTTAACATTAACCAACCCTCTTTTATTTTTCATTCTTATGCGATCTTTACAAGAGAACTTAAACAGAGGAATACCAGTAAGCTCAACAGTCAATCACATTTTCAGAAAGTGAACATATTTGATTGTATTTGGACTTTTCTTAACAGGGGACATAACATGAGACTGTAAATTGTCTTGACCGTTTTACATTTCCAATGCTTTTTTTTAAGGATTAGTTTTAAAATGGTATATCAGTGTATAAAATGGGAGTTTCAAAATTATAAAATTTTATAAACAACAATCTTTTCAACTTATCCTGATCTTCAGATCAAATATTTTTCTAAGGTGTTATAGCCTATAAAATAGTTTTCAAACCTATCACCCTATCAGGAGTTATAAGGAATACTGAACTTTATTAAATAAAATAATTCAAGAAAACCTGCAGATTATTGTGATTATATTTTTAATTATTATATTTTTTATAGCCATGAAATTCTGGGTATTTTAGAACTATTGCTATCTAAAATGTGACATCTTTTATAATGTATTGTTCAGCAGTATTTTTGATTCAGGTCTGGTTGTGTTGGGAAGGAAAGGGTAGGCTACTAGTCTAGTGCTGGTCATCTACAATCTTTTCTTTGCCTTTATCGTTATTACAGAGTCAAATAGCAGCATCTGGAAAGAGAGAATAGAAGACTGCAGAGCTGGCCATGCTGCAGACTCTTAGCTGGACCCTTCCATGCTTCTAATATGATACAGAGGACCTCAGCTATTATAAGGCTGGGACATGGTCCCAATTGACAGATGTTAGCGGGATCTTCCCTTATACATTATACTGTACTATGTACTGCTTCTAAATTTTGATGTTTATCAGATTTTCCGATGGGCACTGGGTAAAGGTAATTTGAAAAAATAATAGTATATGAAAATAAAGGTAGCCTTGCCCCTTAAGACAAGAGAAAAACTATTTTTCTATGAAAACTAAGGTATGCCCCCTCAGCTCTTCAAATTAGAATAGCATACCTACATGGGCCATATTTTTCATCCAGTTTTCCACCTGTGGTAGCTTTAACTTTTAAGTTATTTCTCCATTTTGATAGTCTATCTTCTCTACAATTTGTCATTGAGATGGCATAATGACATTGTCTAGGTGGTGTATTTTAAATATAACATGAGTGTTTTGTTTCTTTGTTTTACAGAATAAAGCAATTATTGCTCGTGTTACAAACTTGTCAGATACAGTAGTTGGTCTGGAATCATTTATTGGTTCAGAGAAAGAAACCAACCCATTATATAAGGATTATCATGGTAAGCAGCATCTTTATAATGGAAAGGGCATGTGCCAATTGCCTGGAAGAATCTTGTCCAGTCATAATATCTACTGTCATGTAGCATGAATTTTATTTTTTAATATATCTGTTAAACTTTTTTCCTTCCTGGCCAATCTTTCATGGCAGCTTGTCACCAAACTACATTATGACTAAGAAGCATAGTAGCTATTTGAAAGGTGTCAAACCCAGATACTAAGGCATGGCTCAGTCAGATGTACATTTTGTCCCTAAAGTTGCTGTGAAATCAGTCTTACTTATTAACCATGTTAGAAATAAATATTATATAAATTCTAATAATAACAGCTATGTATAGTGGTTTATACTTTACAAAGCTTAGCTGTATGATAAATAAAATTCATACTGTATTACAGTTAAAAAGTCTTAGTCAATCACATTTTCAGAAAGTAAACATCTTTTATTATATTAGGACTTTTCTTTGATCATTTTGTTGTTAGAGTTATTAGCAAGTTTTAAAATGTTACCACCCTAGTATAAACACAGGTCAAGTAATCAGGCTTCTTACTTATATTTTTTGACTTTTAATAGTATTTTAGTCATTTGGTTAACTTGGGGATTTTTTAACATAAAAGTTCCTACATAGAACTGTCTCAATAGGGTAAGTTTAGTAGTTATGCTTATCTTAGATCTAAGCTGAATATAGAGTATGGTGAATACTAAATTTTTACCTATTTATCATTCTGAATGAATACTAATTATTGCTATTATTATTGTGGAACTACTATACTTCCATGGAAAACCTTAGTCTAAAGACTGAATAGCTTATTTGAAGCCTGCTACAAGATTGTGTAAGATTGTGATTGTAGGACTGTGGCAGTTTCTAGAGGCTACCAACAAAAGGATTATAAGATACTTATGACCACCAGGGCTTTAAAGAGTTGGCATAAAACCTTTTAAAAAAGTAATAAAATAGCATGATCTAACAATCGAGTATTTTATAAAAGGCTAGAAAATATAAACTGTGAACAATAAATAAAATATAAACTGTGAACAACAAATAAAATAATTTGCCTCATGATCATTGCATAAGTGTGGATGTGGTATATGCCCAAATTAACCCTCTATATAATTCATTTAATATATTACTATTGCTTTGGTAGGAAGAGAACTGTTAAGGTTAAACTATTTCCCTTTTTTTCTTTTTCTAAAATTTGTATTAAACTATATAAAATATTGTATTAGTTTTAGGTCTACAACATAATGATTTGATATAGGTATATATTGAGACATATAATATTGTATTAGTTTTAGGTCTACAACATAATGATTTGATATAGGTATATACTGAGAAATTATTACCACATAATTTTAGTTAACATCCATTACCACACATAGTTACACTTTTTTTTTCTCTGTTGGTGAGAACTTTTAAGATTTACTGTCTTAGTAACTTTCAAATATACAATACAGTATTGTCAACCGTAGTCACCATGCTACACGTTACATCTCCAGGATTTATGTATCTTATAACTGGATAAACTATTTCTTTAATTTATTATTTACATTTTATGTTAAAACAACTGAAGTTAAACATTATCTTTATAAGTTATATCTGAGTATCATTTGTAAGTGCTATGAGTTTATAAATTTAGTAAAATCATATTTTATATTTAAAAAAATATTATTTTGATTGAAACATTTCAAGGGTTGAAAAGCTGTGATTTTTGTGTGCTGAAATCTCTGGATTGACCAATTTTGTTTGCCACAGATTAATGGATGATTCTGATGAAAAGTAAAGTTTCTGTTAATAAGAAGGACCTGATGAATGATTGATTCACTCTGTAAGGCCTCCTGATTTAACAGTTAGCCAAACAAGCACTTACAAGGTTAAAATGAGAAATGTGCAAGTGGAAGTATGGTGTGATTATTTCTAATATATTTTACTAAATAACTCTGTATGAGATATTTTTAATTTGTATGTAAAAGCTGTCTTCTTAATAACACCTTTTGCATTTTCTTAAGTTTAAAAAATTAAGTCAGATATTTTAGTGAATTATTTTTGAAGGGGCCATTTCTAAAGTTAAGCACTTGGAGGTTGACCCTTTTAAGCTAACAATAATACATTACTAAGCATCCAAATACACACACGCACAAAACTATATACTAGAGAAGCAATTATGTAACTAAGATTTATCTAATTTGTTCGAATCTGGATTTCCCTTCTTCCCCCATGTTGAGGGATCAGTGTCTTTGGGATGGTAATTTTTAAATATGGGCTGAGTCAGGCAGAGAGACGCACTGAAGAATCTTCCATGTCTTCATCTGTGGCAAATGACCCCGAGTTTAGTCAGAAACTGCATTAAGCTGCACAAAAGCCATCCAGTGCCCTTGTCAGAAAAAATTAGCAAGTGTTTCTATTGACAAGAGGCCAAAGCTCACGGTTTACCTAGCACTGTTACAAAGCTTATAACAGCTACATAAAGGTCTAACATGCCACAGAAATGAGTGTCTTGGGATGGCATGGGGGTTAATGTTTGATCCTAGAGTGTGCTCTGAAATGTAGTTTTCTTCAATGGTTTGTTCAAGTCATTAATAAGGCATAAAATGAAATACTTTTCATTAGTGCTTCACTGGTTATCAGTAACCCATAAGCTTGTTTTGCTGGCTGCTTACTGGTGCATTTAATAAAATAAAGATCACTCAGTGGTGCCGTGGGCAGCATGCAAGGTGATAGCCATATTTGCTTACTGTAAATACAAGAGAAAATCACACACAAACCGGCTGTAGTTTTGACAAGTATTAAGATCCTTCTTTACATCTGTACTTCTGTACCAAAGTGCAATTAGTTTTCCTCGCACAAGGATTTCTGTTTATCTTATTCTGCTTGATTACTTGAGTATAATCACACCATTTGCTTCATTGCTCCTGGTAGTAAGCTCCAGTTTTAAAAGGGGGAGGATGCTTGTGTGTAAATTTACAGAATTCTGCTGTAAGACTCTTTAATTTATGCATCCAATGACAGCGTTTTTTAATTTTTTTAATTTTCTTTTCACAAGGTTTGATTCATATACGGCAGATTCCTCAGCTTAATAACTTGATTTATGATGTATCAGATGTCAAAGACTTAGCTTTTAAATTAAAAAGGAAGCTATTCACCATTGAGGTAAGAGAGAATTTTTATGTTTGAGTCACAGTCTTGAGGTAAATAGTATCTCTTTTTCTTTTACTTTAATGAAATTCATAGGAGATATTTCATGCTAAATATTTTTAAGTTCTTTTGATGTAACAGAATAATTTTTTTAGACTATCCTTTTTTGTCTTTTATTTTAATGGTATATCATTAGAGTATAGCAAAAATCATTTTGTTTTAAATGTCTGTTAAAAGTAAGGTCCAAACTTACATGAGAAGTATGACGTGCATATTTCCAAGGCTTTCAAAAGCGTGTTTAATTAAATGTTAATGAGCTGTGCTTATTTGTGTGTGGAGTGTGAATGCTACCCACAATTGTGTATGGCTAAGAAAAGAAGATCCTTATCTACATTCTAAAAGCAGTTTTCTTTACTATTAGTGAAATCACCTTTCCTCTTTCCGTGCTGAATAAAACAAAAGTATAATTTACACCAGCGTCTTTAAGTAAATTTTCTACAGAAACTTAAACTTTTTTTGTGACCTTTATGCCATCAATAGTGACAGAAAGTAGTAGTGCAAAAGATTTATTTCAACTTAATCTTGCTAAAGAGCAAATGAACATAGCACTATTAAGCAATTAAAGTTGGTGTATTTATTAATGAAATAAATGCTCAGAAGAGAGAGAGAGATGGCTTCTGGGTGATGTGATAGTTATCAGTATAGTCACTGGTGCAATTTTTTTTAACAAAGACATAAAACAGCCAAGCAGCCTTGACAAACCATTTTGTTTAATCTCTTTTCAAATGAAAAGCTCTTAAGCAGGCCACTTGTCTTAACTGCTTGAAACCATAAAAAGAGAGAATTGCCACCAATAAATTAGCATATTTTTAACTTCATCGTCAAATGATGGTCAATGTGGCTTGGCACTGCTTTGGTGTTTGGGACTTCACCCTTAAGTGACCACTCTGGCCCTTTTTTGACCCTCTGCCCTCTTTAGCTGGCCACTTGATAAGGTAACTTAATGGTGCGCTCTCTTTTTCTCTTTCCCTTCCCATTTGCAAGTGGCACTAACCTATAAATCATTGTAAGGGCCCTATCCAGTGACAAATTAATGTGCCCTCCTCCTAATTAATGGTCATCAATGTCCTTAATTATCTAATCCTATTGAGAGCAGTTAATAGTTAATCAGGCAGCCAGTTCTTCAAGCAGGTCATCTCTGCAGGAGTGTTAGAAGTTTCTCATCTGGGGATGCTCCCTTCAAAAGCCACTTAAAGCCAAAAGAAGGAGAGTGTAGAAATAGTGATTCTTGAGCTAATTTGCCTTAGTTCTCAAAAGGAACCATTGAAATGGAACCCAACACTGTAATTGTTCAACATTGTTTCAGTTTTTCTGACAGAATATTGGGTAATTTACCATAATATTGCTAATGCTTTTAGAGGGATAAAGTTATAGTTGTTAGCATCACAAGGAAAGCATGCCTCCTCATTTTCTTTTAGGTGAAATTTATATATTTAATGAAAGATATAAAATGTTTTTCTCCATGTGGCACCTTTCTCCCAAGATGAGTATTCTGACAACCAGGTCTAAAGTATCATGTCTGTCACCATACACACTAAGCAAGGAGATTCCCTAGTGAAAAAAATATTGCACCCAGAGAAGATGGTTAGCACAGTAACGTGAATCATGTTTATTTTCTCTCTCCCTCTCTCACACAGACACACACACACACGCACACACACGCACACACACACGCACACACACACACACACACACACACACACACACACAAACTGGGTCTTATTTTGGGGGTGAGGAGTAGAAATAAAGGACTTACATGTCAAGTAGGACCTCTCCTTCGAATAACTTTAGGTTCTAATAGTGACTACATTTTACTACACTTTACCACCGGAGCTGGTAAAAGATCTAGGTTTCTGTTCCATTTCCTCTCTCTTCTTCCCACTATCTTAAACTAAGAGAACCGTTATAATTGGTCACCCTATGATTTGGAAGCAGTATTTAAAAACAAAACACAAGTAGGTGGTTATTCTTTATTTTAAGTTAATATTCAATAAAGTTGATCAAATCTTTTACCTTTTTGGCTTATAACCTAAATGAATATGTTTTCTTTTAAGTATAGAAATATAAGTGAAACATATTCTAAATAACTTATTTACTTATACCATAACATTCAATTTGGTGATTAGAAAAAAATGTGAATTAAAGAATCAAACCTAACAGAAGTTATAGGATAAAATCATGTATTTCATGAAAGATTAAGTGCTTTAAATGTAGCATTGTACATTATAAGATGCATATGGAAACAGATAGCAAGTCTTTCGTGATATATTATGGGCAGTGGAAACAAGAGGATTCCTTCATCAAGTGGCAGTGTTTTGATATGCACAACAAATAAATATTTTTTTAAATTGCCTTGATATTTAAAAAATAAGGAGATGTACACTATACTAGTCTGTAAAGTCTGAGGCTATAATATACCAGATACTGAATCCGTGGCTTTCTTTCAGAAGGAAAGGTGGTTTAGCAGGTAAAGCAAAAATAACTTTTCTGATTCCATGCAGGTAGATTTGTTACATGTGGGAATTTACTGTGAGTAACATGGTCTCAAAATGTGGCACAGGTGGAAACAAGGGGCAAAAGAAACAAGTAAAAACCCTCATCTCTATTTTTAGCATCCCTTTTCTTTGATTTATTAAATCATTGCCTTTTTTCATATGAAAACTGAATATGTTTTTACTAATAGCCACCCAGGGCCCCTAACAGGTAGAGCAACTTTAACCAGTAATCTCTAGTTTCTTTGAGTGATTTGGAGAAGGCAAAAGAATATTTCTCCCTTTTTGCAGCATGTATTAGTATTGTCCAGATTCAGGTGGAAGCATTTGTCTAATCACAGTTAATTTTTAGTGATACTTAGTATTCATCATCTATAAAGCTGTATGAATTAGCCCCTCTACAAAAACCATAGCAGGATCATATCTACGGTAATGACACTAAAATCCTGGCATGCATTCTGAATAAGTAAAAGAGAAAGTTTATAGTTGATTCAACATGGCTTCAGGTTAAAAGAAATAACTTTCCAATTCTTTGAATGTTGATAATCCTTGTAAACTATACATAGTAATTCTCTAGCATATCTGATTAACCGTAATATACTACTTATTTCGTGACCTTACCATAGCTCCATTCAATCATAGCTAGCATTTATGAAGCCTTTATTGTGTACCTGGCACTGTTCTGGCTTATTTATATTTTCTATATTGAGATTAAATATTTTATAACCAAAGGCTTTACTAAGGTATAATAATAGACTCAATATATGGAAACTATGTCTTTTTCATCTTTGTATCTATCCCAGAACTAAGAAGGGTCACAGACTTAGTAGGTATAAAATCTCTGCTGAAATATATGTAATATAGATAAATTATGGAGTTTAAAGAATAGCCAAAATAATACAGCTATAAATATTATATAAGTTCCACTGGTCAAGTGACCTATAAACACTACCTTCTCAGTTAAGTTCTAAATGTATAACTTGGTTACATAGCTTCACTTCCAAGATGAAATAACTACTTAGATTTGTATTTTTTCAGCTTCTATAATTTTTGCTTCTCTGATGTTGGGATCATCATTAACCAGTTTTCTGTTTATATTAGTAATTATGATGTAATTATAGTACATAAGAGATTTGGTAAGATTTGAAATGTAGCTGTATTTAATTTGATGACATGATAAGAGCAGCATTTTTACTTGCATTTAAGATTATTGTGCTGTTTTGATTTTGTATTGTTCATTTTGGTCATATCTTAACACACTCTAGTAATCTAATTTTCTAATATAAATAATAATAATATATTACTACATTAGGTGCAGACCCTATTAAGGTTGTTACAAACAAGGTTTCTGCTTTAGTGATGGGACAGTTTTCTAGCTCTAAGATTCAGTGTTTCTATGTTCAAGTCAGAAAGTATGGTTACTGGGGTATACTGGAATATACAAAAGACATTCACCGTTCACTGCAAATTTTCAGTATAAAGATAAACAATACTTATGTAGGCTTTTAATTGATTCAAAAATAGTGAGTATCATAAATATCATATCTGTGTGGGGTTTGTATGCTAAATGAATATTAAACGTTCAGAAAATCAAAGTAAATCAACCTTATTCACGGTTGTCTTGTCATACTTTGCCCCTAATTCAGAATACAGGACCACAGTACCTCTCCAATCACCAAGAACTTTTTCTCACAGAATAATTGATCAACCTGTATTTATTAAGGAACTATTATTTTTTATGCACTTAGTAGATTCATTCTTAAGTATTAAGACCAGAATAGTATATGCCATCCATATAGATTAGCTTTATATTAATACTACAGTATACTTGATATGATTCAATGGAATTATTTGAAATTTTTACATATTAGAAAAGCATAAACTTTTGCAAACTACAAGGGTGTCAGTCACTGTGACAACCTTGGACAATTTAGAGTGTTGCATGATATCTTTGGTCCTAGGTTTCCTTACTCCCCTACACTTTTTTAACAGCTTTTCTAGTTCTTAAATGAGAAGTAGAAAGGTGACTGTATGTTTACCATATCTAGAGGTAGAGGGAAGGGAGAGTTAACTTATATGTCAATTCACAGTTGTATCACAAAAATTTAAAAAATGGAAACACAAATGTCTGGCTCAGGAGCATTATTAGGTTGTAGTATCATGAACCATGTAGTCCAAATATACCTTTTCTGATAATGATGCCCTCCACAAATATTGATTGGTATTTCAAATCCCACATATACTGCAGTTAGCAAAAAGAAAACCAAAGTGGAACACAGACATCTGTTCTTATAGATAAAATCATTTGTCAAAAGTAAACCCAAATTGACATTCTTTAACAGTAGAAATATCATTTTATACTGTTCACATTTTAATGTTCATTATGTTATCATCCCCATATTTACACTTTAATTCCCAAGTGATGTAGACATACAGTAATGTCATATAGGTTTCACAGAATCTCCAGAAGCTGGGTTACTACTATGCTCTATATATTTCACATGTCATAGTGAGCCTATCAAAACTGCATACCACCTTAAAGGGAACACAGTTTTGAGACTCTGTCTAATCCTATTTCTTCCCACTTTGGAATCTTAATTAGAAGAGATAAGAAAAAAAAAAACATCATTTAACTAAATTATTGTCCTGAATCTGTAGCAAAAGGTATAATCCGAAATTGGGCCAATTAGTGAACCCATAGTTAGCTATGCTGCAGCGAACAATTTGATTAGATCTGACACCATCCTAGTTCCCACTGTTGTTTTGCCAGGTATGATGGTCAGACTTCAAAGAGCTTGAGGCATCAGCAGGGCAAGGTTTGGAGGCCAGCTTAGGTCCGGTTGTTAATCTCTCTGCTAAAACCACAGCAGCTCTCACACAAAACAAGCTTACACGACACAATCATGCGGTATTAAAGTTAGGGTTGAGTCATGCCAATTTGCCTTTGATTTTTTGATGATTGACCAAAGATGGCTACATGACTAGACACATGCTAAAAGTATACTGATTAGGTAAGTTCCCAAAATATTTGAAGTATTTTTTAACTTCCTATATAAATGTTGTGAAAGCTTATTCCCTTTGATCAAACTTCCAAAGTAATGGTACTATATTGAGGGGGGAGAGGGAATGAGTATTTCTTACTGGCAGATTGAATCCCAAACTTTTCACTTACTGCTTCATAAAAATTTGTCTTTACATTAATAATTCCTTAAGGAGAATGTAAAAGGAAATAAAAGGAAATTGTTTCTAAGTGGTAAGCTTTTTAAAACCTATTAAGCGTGTTGAAAGAAAAAACATTTTTCCCTGCATCATTTATCTTCACTACAGTTTTTCTGAAATTTCTTTATAATTATTTTCCACTTAAATGTTGAGTAAAGTGCCCTTCCAGGACGTGATTGCATAAGTGTTCTTTTCTCTGCACTCTGATTTGTTGGAATATTGCAGCAATAGTGACATGTTTCCATTCTGAGAAGAGCCTAAGGCTGCTTTAGTATTATTCCAAATGATTGAAGCTGCCATCTTGCTGACTTTCCCTTAGGCAGCATAAGGCCTGTTTGCTTTTGTGTTCATTTCACATGCTTCCTGTGAGTTTGGCTGGCAGAACATCAGTGCTTCTCTTGGCAAGGAAGAGTAAATTCATGTTTGGCTATTACATATCTTAAAGTTCCTGTATGGTCAGCAACACCTAAGATATTAAACTTGTAATTCATTACATGAAATGAATCCTGTTTCTTTGAGAGATACTTTTAAATATCTTATGACACCTTGACTTTGAATCATTTCTATAAAAAAATCGTCCTTTTATAAATTGAACTTAAGGTCTAATATTTCACACTGCACTATTTTTTATACTAATTCCTGCTGCATTTTACTTAGGAAATTTAAGGAAAGCATATATTTGAATAGCGAGATAGTTGTATAAAGCAAAAGTCAAATACTTAGAATCTTGCCAAATAGTCTTCAGTCCATGGGTCTCTCCTAAAGATCCTGTGGTACCTACTGTAGTGCAGTAATCTCACCTTTGAGACCAGGATGATACAGATTTAGCATTGCATAAGGGTGCAAGTAGAAAAATATCTCTTCTTCTTCCTAAATTTTGCAGATACAAACATTTTTGTATGTGTTCTATGATGTGGCTCCAGGAAAATTATATTGCAGTACTTCAAGGATTTTTTTTTAAAGCCTTTGTAGAACTGCTGTAGCAGAATTCACTCCGTTTACATGTTATTCCCTGAAACACTTCCCCCCACAATGTGTTACTTATAGTGTCTAAGGAGGATAGGAAAAGAGAAAACAAAAAATGATGACAAATCATGGCTGTCCCATTTCATCAGCTAAATGCATTTTTATGTTCCTAGGAGGTAAGAATATATATTTTACTAATATAGCCTCCAAGGTACTTGAAAGAGTAAGAAATACATAGCAGAGCTTAATAAAGATGGTATCCATGAGCTTTTTGATTGATATAGGTAGCTTTGAGGATACTTTTATACCAAAAACATCCTTAGTCCTTCAATGTCTTTGCACAGCAAATGTCCAGAATATTCATTCCTCCATTCCTTTTATGGCTTTTTCTTATCGCTGGATTATAGACTAAATAGTCCAGTCTCCTTCTTAGAGAGGTCTTCCCTGACTGGCCCATCTGAAGTACTGACTCAGCTACCTTCTATCATGTACCCTATTTTAATTCATAGTGTAACACTTATGTATTACTATAGCTGTTTATCAGTTAATTTGTTTATTTTCCCAACCTCACTCAACCTTACCTGTTGTAAGCTTCACAAGAGTAGGGACATACTCTGTCTTGTTTGCAGCTAAATCCTGAGCGTGTGTAGTAGGCGTTCCATAAATATTTGTTAACCTGTTAAAGCGCTATTTTTAAAGTAACTTGTATCTATCATAACTTTCTTTAAAAATGTGTGTTGAGTATCTCATTTATTCTAGGCATTGTGTTGGGTACTTTCACATACATTACCATATTTAATTCTTTTTTGATCCTCATAGGAACCCTTGCCATAGGCATTATAATGCACATTCTAATAAGGAGACATAAGGAGTTATAAAACAGTCCCAAAGTCATAGAGCTGTGCTTGTAGCCAAGACTCAATTCAGATCTTCTGACTCCATGTGCAGAATCATACTGGAAAGTTAACATGTTCAGGAGCTCTGCTAATAATTATTAATAAAAAATTAAAAGTTTGATTGAGTGTTTAACAGAGTCCTGAGACTACTACATGTGCTTTACAGACATTTCCTCATAGATCTCACAACGCCACGTACCACTATTACCTATACTATACATGCGAGGAAACTTAAGGTTCAGAGAGATCAAGCAACTTAACTTAGCCAAAGACACAGAGTTAATACTAACTGACAGAAATGACACTTACATTCAAGTCTGTTTTATTCCAAAGCCTGTGCTCTTAACCACTAACTACTCACCACACCCCAAGATGAACCACCATCTCATCTTCAGTACATAAGCCAAAAAAGCCTCTGCCCTGATAAAAAAGAACGAACCTCCAAAAAATGTGTAGGTATATATGTAGGTGCGTACATATATGTACAGGTAAACATAACGTGTGTATGTATGTATACGTGCATATTTATACATAATCTTTTAACATTCAAGTTAAAAATTCTTTTGTTCCTAACAAGAATTTCTACTCTAGTTTTATAAATACATTATAAAACTCAGACTGGATTTATCTTAGCTTCTCTGTTATATAATATTTTGCTATGTTATGTGTGTATGTTGTGTGTGTGTGTGTATACACACACATATAGCAAAATATTTTATATATATATATATATAATTAAGGTCGCGGGGTTGTTCTTTCCTCATTTTTTACTTACTTCTGGTATATTACTTACTTCTGGTAGGTGTTTGGTTTTTTTTTTTTGGCTGTGTTGGGTCTTCATTGCTGTGTGTGGGCTTTCTCTAGTTGCGGCGAGTGGGGGCTACTCTTCATTGCAGTGGCTTCTCTTGTTGTGGAGCACGGGCTCTAGGCACGCGGGCTTCAGTAGTTGTGGCACGTGGGCACAGTAGTTGTGGCTCACAGGCTCTAGAGTGTAGGCTCAGTAGTTGTGGCACACGGGCTTAGCTACTCCGCAGCATGTGGGATCTTCCCAGGTGTCCCCTGCATTGGCAGGCAGATTCTTAACCCCTGAGCCACCAGGGAAGCCCAGGTAGGGGTTTTTAATAGAAAAATTAATTCATAAAAACTAAAACCTTTTACTAAAACACTATCCACTTCTTCAGGATTTCTAGATCTTAGCTAAATAAGGTGGGGAAAGTATTCTATACAGAGAAATATGGTTCCCTTATTCTAGTCAACTGTATTGATATGGTTCAAAAGTATCCCAAATTTAGTAACAATATATTATTATTATATTCACTTAAGTTCTACATTCAGGTACTTTTTTTATTAAAGTATAATTGACATCATTCAGGTACTTTTTCAAATATTAATTTGCTCATAGATAGTTACCATGTTTTTATATTACATTTTATATTTTTCTAAATTATTTTAATGTATCATCTTTGGAGCATCAAAAATTATCTTCAGATAATTAAGATGTATACAACTTATAGTAAGAGTCAACCAAATTCAGTTTTTCAAAAATTAAAAAAAATTTTATAATTTTGCCCCCCCGTTTATAATAACTGGTTCTAATGAAGGTTTGATCCATTCATACTAAAACTTTTTTTTCTGTTGCAAATGTTTCATTTATTGGAAATTCTTTGAATACCACCTTTAAGCAAAATTAAACAGTAAATCTTATGATCACAAAATATTTTCCTTTTATAGAGTAATATTACTAAAAAAGTTTCCTATAGTTTAGTAATAAGAAGAAATTGTGTTCCTCATTAAGGAAATATGAGATTAAATATAAATTATTAATTTTTAAAAGGCAAGATTTGGGGGACCATAATAAATAATTAAGAGAAACTGGGATGTAATGGAAATGCCTTTGGGCATACAACTAGTAAAGCAGTTCTCTTATTTAAGTAGAAATTAAAATTTTGTCAAAGTTATTACTGTCATAACTCTCTGCCACAGTGGACATTCCGTAGAGTAGCCAGTTCAGGTTCTTTGTATCTGGTACAGTGAAGTTCACTGAACTGTTTTGTCAGGTGCTGTCAAGTCAACCCACCATTGTTGTAGAGAATCAAACTAAATCATTTTGGCATGAGCCTTCCAGAAATAAGATACCCAATATACATGGTTTAATGAAATTGAGTATTTGGTTTCAACTTTTTTAAGTATGTCAAAAATATATTGCAGTCATTCAGAAATTTCTGAGTAAATCAGTTGAAATATCTGACCCTATACTTTACTGAAAATTTGTTTTGAATATCACTACTTAATATGAAAAACACTTGGAATGTATTTGTCTGTGTTTTGTTAGGTATATGATTCTTCACTAAACATTTCAAAGTAGTAAAAGTTACAATTGTATAGTCATTTAGTAAAGAGAGAGGAGGTATCTGTTAATAAAATTAAAATTTTCTGTTGTAAAATGAAGCTAGTATCAAGTTTGATTTAGCTATTTTTGTCTCCAAAGGTTATTATCAAAAACAAAGTTGTATTTGATTAGATTTTAAGAACTTAATAAATTGTTTATGAATCTTCTAAATGTTTACTTCTTATATAATTAGAAAAATAGCTTATCTTTGTGATCAATAGTTATTTAAAAGGCATTATTATAGTGTAGACTTAAATACCTCAAAATTTTTATTTACTTATTTTGATAGGGGCATTTTTTTGTTGATATTCCTGCTCAGTAATCTAAGGAATATTTTACCAACTTATACTGTAGCTATGGTGTAGCACTGAAAAAGCTTTTAACAAAAAGCCTCTTGGTGCAATTAAAGGTCACTTGTACATATTATAATAGACTACTAATTTACAAGATCATTGTGAAGGGTCAATGCTATAGCATGAAATGGATTGCCCTTGGTGAGCCTGTAAATAAATGTGTCAACTTATCTTGTATTCAGTGGGCAAAGGAAAAAACTAACATGATACTAGTTTATTAATATTTTTATAAACAGTTGCTAAAATGTCCAGCAAAACCAAATGCACTAGTGCTATATTATTGACATAAATAATTATAGAAAATTATTAGAGTATATAACTACAGTTTTTAAGGAAAACTGCTCACACACACATAAATGCACACAAATTTTTTAATTAAATATATGGATCATGTTCAGGTATAGATAAACACAGCACAGTGGTAGTGTTTAAATGGCCTTTACCAAAAAGCTAACATGTTTCAAAATGGCTAAGTTGTACATACTCCCTTTTCTCTGTAATGAAGTTCAAAACTTATCAGCGATAGGTATGAAAAAGGCATCGATAATGACTTATTTTAGTTATCTTTCGTAGCCTTTCCAATGCTCTTAGGGAAAAAAATGGTAGTGCAGAAGACATATGAATAATGATCTTTGCTAAATGAATTTAGGCATCTGATTTTTCAATAAATTAAGACTTTAGGATTAAAATAAAAGTAATGATGAAAAGAAGATAGTTTGTACTTTAAAATAATTATATTTATATTTTACATGTTTTATATATATACTTATGAGCTGTACCTAATTTTTTATTCTCAAAATAATATCAAATTAGTAAAAATACACTAATGAAATAAATTTACCAGCACTTTCTAGATTCTTCCCTCTGAATTTGGCCATTCAGACACACAACAACTCTACACTCCTAATTTTCTTTCTGGTTTCTGTGTACTATCAAAAATGAAAAAAATTGGGGCTTCCCTGGTGGCACAGTGGTTGAGAGTCCGCCTGCCGATGGAGGGGACACGGGTTCGTGCCCCGGTCCGGGAAGATCCCACATGCCGCGGGACGGCTGGGCCCGTGAGCCATGGCCTCTGAGCCTGCGCGTCCGGAGCCTGTGCTCCACAACGGGAGAGGCCACAACAGTGAGAGGCCCGTGTACCGCAAAAAAAAAGAAAAAAAAAAAAAGAAAAAAAAAAAAGAAAAAAAAAAAAAGAACTGTACTCCTCAAATATACTAGATATCTAATACTAGATAGGAAATGAAAAAAATATAATTTTTAGTTAAAAAAATGTGATCTATTTTAATCATAATTTCATTATGGTCGTTTTATTGCCATTTGAAAACTATTTTGAACACTTTATCTTAAAAGATGTATGATAATAAACATTCTATAAATGTCAATAAGAGTTTTCCAGTCTTATTCCTTAAGGGCACTATTAGATTTGGACTAAATTTGTGAAGTCCTCCAGAGCTGAGAGCAATCAGTCCTAATTCCTGGATTTAAAGTACCTATACCTTCTAACCCACTTTGACCCAGTAAGTGACTGTTAATATGTCTGGTCTTCTCTGGCCAATAGAGCTGATTTTATTGCCTAATATGTTTTCCTGGCTTTTAACAGAAAAATATTGTAAAAGATTTTTAAGACTTATGAGTTAGGGATGAAATAATTATGTACAATGGAATTTGAATACAGCATCTTGGATATTCTACAATTCATATTTAAATACATATTGGCAACAAAGCAACTAATATCACTTCCATAATAACAGAATATATAACTATCATTAGTGAAGAATCATCCCATTGACCTCTTTGTGCATGTGGAACTGACAAGTACCAATATAGTTCTTTAGTCTGGCTTCTTAAGAATTTTCTCCTGGGAAACCATTGGGATCCAGATAGAAATTTAAGGACAATCATATTTAGAAGAAAATCTTTACAGGGCATAATTTATAACTGAATGCATTTCCTCCACATGTCCTATTGGCTTAATGTGTAATTCAGTCAAGAAACAGAAAGGGTGCATGTAAAGATATTTTGGAAATGTGATCTACTCTTCACAGCCATAAATATGGGCCATTTCTTTGCCTTAGCATGCAATTATTATAACATTCCCATCATTTTATTGGAAAGGTTCTTAAGCTTTGCTCCATGTAAAATTAGGTAAGTAAAAGGCAATTTTAAACCAGCTATGCCTCTGATGCTTTAAAGCAAGAGGTTAGCAAACTATGGCCTGTGGGCCAAATCCAGCCCCGCAGTTTTTTAAAATAAACATTTATTGGAACACAGCAAGACTTTTTTAGTTTATGTATTGCCTGTGGCAGCTTTCACACTATACCACTAAGTTAAGATCTTATGGCATACAAGGCCAAAAATATTTACTATATGGTCATTTACTGAGAAAGTTTGCTATAAAGAAGAACCCCTACTTGAGAAGGCTACATACTTTAAAGAATATTTATTGAGGGAATTGTCAATTAGGGGATGTGATTTGTAGACATAAAATTAAGCTCTATTTGAGTAATAAAGAATTCACATGATCATTTGATCGTTTGCACTTTTAGAATTAATGCAGGTGTCTCTGAGAATATACCTAGATTTATTAAAAGGTTAAAATTGGAAGGGAGCTTAATGTGCTTCAAAGCCAGCTTCTTATTGTGTGCACATATTTTCCCACTTAGCCGCTCTGTAATCATGTGGAACCCACTTTCTTAGGGGCAACCCATTTCAATCTCTGCCAATGACAGTTGCTAGAAAATTCTTTCAGACACTAAAACAATGTCCCACCCATTAGTACTAATTCTGCTTTCTGAAGCCACACATTAATTGCTATTTTGTATATACTATCATCCGATTCATAATAAACATCTAATATGTGAGAAACAGTTCTAATTTATGTATATATCTTCTTAGTTTTCCTTAGATTTTTATTTCTTTTTTAAAACATCAATTAAATTAACCATTTTGTGGTATTTATTGTATATTAGAGTCTTAAACATGAAGCCCATATAATTTTTACAACATCCTTTAGAGGAACTTTTTAAAACAAAAATAAAGCATTAATTAGAAACATTAAAGTAGTGGTCCTGAATTCTGATGTAAAAAGGGTAAATTACAGGTTCATACAATTTTAATATTAAAATTTGATGTTTTACTTGTAGCATGTTTGAATTCACAAATGGGCTTCAGGTGATTAAAAGTGATAAAATCAACATTAAATGTAATTTTTCAACTTTATTATTATAATCTATTTAAGATTAATTTACTATACAGTAAGTTAATGAAAATGTATCATTAAACTTTTGATGGCTGAATAATAAGAGGCATATAGATATATTTCTAACAAGTATTAATTTTATCAGCAGAAGTATACCCCCCAACAATTAGCTGCTCATTATCCACACTACCTAGTATATATATAATTGATAGTCAAATTAAAACAGTAAGTTTAAGTGGACACTATGGATCAAGAAGTTTTGCTTATTTCTTGGTTTTTTTTTTTAAAACTGTAGGAATTTCTTAGGCAAAGAAATGTTATATTGAAGCTTAAAATGTAAATATATTATTAAAAGTAATTTGGGGACTGATGAGATTATTATGAAGTCGTAAGAGACTTGAGTTGGATTCTTGCAGCATTTAATTAGGAAATTTAAACATGTAAGGACAGTTTACTCAAAATTGCTTTTATTTAAGTTCATGCATATTATTATTTTTTAAATAATTATATAAAGATTAGTGACCATGGCATTTAAAAACTGTTTTAAAATTAGATAAAACAAAACTCTTTTTCAAAGGTGTTTATAATATAGAATAGAAAAGAAGATTGCATGAAACCACACAAAAAGGACTCAACTACGTGTTTTCAGCCTAATAAAAATGTTGTAAAAATACTTGTAAGCTTGAAAATCACACTAGCTATTCTTGTTTCAAATTCTGTTTAATATATTGTTCTGTATGATTTTATAATAAACAGATTACTCCTTGAACAGGAATTAAGAATAAAGCTGCCAGGAAGGGGTTTTGTTGTCAGAGTAGTTCCCGCCTCATGTTTTGTAAGAGATTTCATGGTCCCATTGTAAAGAGTAGATGATTTAAAACGTGTTCCCAAGATAAACTTTCCCATTGTCATTAATGAGGATGGATAATACTGAGTGACAAGTGCATTAGGAATGACACAGAAAGAGCTGTTAGATTTGTCAGAGCATATCACTTCAGGCAGTGACACTTGAGGACATTCTTTTTGTGGATATTTGGTTGGGGGGGGTGAGGGGGGAGGTCTGATTTAAAGATACCAAGGTTTGTGTTTACTAATAGAATAATGCATTTTACAATTTATAAATATATATTTTCCAGTGTTTAGAAAATATTTGGAAGTTTCTTTAGTTAAGCTCGTCCACATTTTAAGTTTATGCTGATTTCTTCCTAAGAAAGTCATCAAACTGTATAACATTTAAATATTCAAATATTTCCACGAAACTAATTTTTCTCTTTTAAAAAGTCTTTTTTTCTTGGAATATCCAACTGAAGGAAAGATATTTAAAAATAGCATACATTTTAAAAAATATTTTTCTTGCTTACTCTTATAAGAGGGGACTATTCTGCATCACCTTGAGAGTAAAGATTTTGAAATAAGATGACACATGTAATTTATATTGTCTTTCTAAAAATATTTTACTTTAGAGAAACGCATTAAATAGTGATCAATGAACAATTAATAATATATGACTATTCTGGTATTTAAAGTATTTCCAAACTGTAGCATGCCTCTCAATTTCGATTTTGAACATGCAATTGGTCACTTTTTCGCCTTGATTCATCTTTCATGCTGCCAACCAAATTTTGTCTTTGTATACCTTTTTGACACTAATAATGACTGAGTCTCTGTTCATTTGAGTTCAAGATTTCCCAAGCGGCGGTTTGGAGCTAGGATAAACTATCTATCATGATTGCATACCACTAATCTGTCTCAACCAAACCATCCTATGACTGAAATTATATTTGACAGTTCACCTCTTCTTGATGAGCCTGAGGTGAACATAGCTACAGACCATCCCTGGGAGGACATGGCAACTACTCCATATGTTAGGGAGGGTCCTTTTATTTGTGAAACAAGACTTAAACTATGCCTGTTACAGAAGAGAGATTTTTCTCTCTCTCTCCCTCTCTTTGTCTCTGTCTCTGTCTCTCTCTCTAATTTTTCTAATTTTCATTAGGATTTCTTTTAACTACAAAACTTTTTTTACTCAAAAATGTTTGGTAAACATTTTCTACCATTATAAGTACTACCTATAGGTTAGTTTTGCTGTGTGTTAAAAACCATAAACTCATTTTTTAAAATATTTATGCTTTCTATAATGTTCTCTTATATATACCACAGTTGTCAAATACCAAAGATTTAGTTTTAGTATTTTCACCCTTACCTAAATGTATCAGTTCTTGAAACACCTCAGTAAATTTTTATATTACAGAATATTTCTAAAAGATTTTAATTCTCTCATTTTAACATAAAAATATTTTTCGAATTCTTTATTTTAAAGATTAAAAATAGATTTAAAGAGAACAATAAATTGAACACTGTCAAAGGAAATATTATTATAATTTTTTGATAAAGATCCTTATGTAGGCTTAATCGTCATTTTTTACCATTGCTATGTAGAGTCTAAAGAAAAATGGCTACCTATGAAAATAAACTTAATTACTGCATTATGTCCTTGTAAAAATATCTTTCTTTTGGAATCAGAAATTATCAAACATTTTAAGATGATGGACAAGGAGATGTTAAAGACTTACTGTTAATACCCTGGAAAAAGAGAAATCTGCAGTAATTTTCAAGGATGTGTATGGGGGGGGTTAATAGTAAGGCTACTGTTAACAACCAACATGGAGGACCAAGTGAACAACAGATTTAAATTGGAAAAGGAAGGACTGGGGTTATTTAAATGAAGCTATTTGAATATTAAGTGGATTTTCAAAGACCACACCTAGAAGTTTGTTTTTAAGTGGAGCCTATTTTAATCTGTCCCGGATTGTTGAAATGTGATTCTACCTAAAGATGTTCAAATGGCCTGAGAAGTTTTGCCCATGTGGTTCTGTTAGTTCATCAGAGCAAGCACTTAATAAGTTCGTTCCTAACGGTTCCGGATGCGCAGGCCCAGCAGCCATGGCTCACGGGCCCAGCCGCTCCACGGCATGTGGGATCCTCCCGGACCGGGGCACAAACCCGTGTCCCCTGCATCGGCAGGCGGACTCCCAACCACTGTGCCACCAGGGAAGCCCTGTCCTTTACTTTTAACTAAAGTTTATTATTCCCTGGGAAAGGTTGGTTTTAGTAAGGGCCATATTTTCTACAATTTTATGAAGCACCAATATAATCACTAAGCATTCTGAACAAAGCTTTTCTAAAGCACCTAATGTCAGATAATCATCAACTTTATTTTGGAAATTTCTATGAATTGATTTCCTAGTATCACAGAGATAATTGTTTGGTCAGTATAGTGAGTGGAAACACTTTTATATTTTTGGTTGCAATATAAATTATTTTTAACAAATGAGCTTAGTCTGCTTTAACTTTTGTTATTTTCTACAGTATTTTTATTTTAACTAATATAATGATTACCAGTGAGCTACATAAGAATTCAGTAACATCACCTAAGTATCCTGAAAAAAATTTTTAGTAAACTATATATATATTTCCACATTTTTTTATTTTAACTATATAATTTCTACCAGTGATTGCATAACGTACTTCAGTGACATGTATCTGAAGAAAAGTGAGTACTGTCGAAGTAAATTAGTAAACTATTTATATATGTTCTTTATTCCAAAAGTGATTAAATGAAAAAAGTCTAACTTATACACTGACTCTAATGGTAGGCAGCCTTAATTTTGTGCTAAATTTTAACTCAGGCAGTAAAATCTGTGATCCATTTATCTTACAATAGCCAGTTACTCCTCCCATCTAATTATATGATCATTAAATATACTTTTTTATTATACAATACATCTGCATATTTTTTAAAATAAAATTGCTTCCATTTTTCCCATAAACATCTATTTTCTAATCAGAAGAGTGAATATTACATTGCTTTACAGTAAATATTCAAAAATTTAAAAATGGTAATCATTGAATAGTTATGATTTGATAAAACAATTGCTTCATTTGGAAAGTAGAACTTGTTTATTTTAAATTTAGAAAACAAGCAGATTAATATGATGTTTTGTGTAATATTTAAATAATTATGCTTCTTGTTTTGGGTTTTAATACAACCTTTTTTCAGTACCTTTTAAATATACTTATATGCGTAAGCATGAAAAATGTGACAAGAAAAGAAAGTAAAATGGTCATGCCTTTTAGAAAATAGCTTATATGAAATTATCCTGAAAAATACCTTAATACCATCACATAGGACAAAATCATTGTGCTCTTCAGACTATTTTTAGTAAAATGGCAACACTGAAGTCTTGTGTTTATATCAAGAAGGAATAATTATTTCCCATTAAAATAATTCCATCATTTTTCCTTTAGAAATTGGGATGAAATTTCCTTTGGGTGTGGGCGTGGAGGGGGCGGTGTTTGTAGGGGTGGTTAAGATGGCCTGACATAGGATGAAACCGTTATTTCAATATCATGTGTATACTGGGTCAACTGAAGTTTGGAGGACTAATTACCTGGAAGGCAAGATGATCCATACATTTTTCTTAATTATTCAGTAAATGTTTATGAAAATACTTTTAGGTGACTATTTTACCTAGTTCGGTGCTTTTTATCAAAATACATCCATCATATCTGGTCTCTGGCCACCTCTCCAGGCTCATCTCTTGCCTGAGCTCCCAGTTGCAGCCTGACTCTCACTTGCAGTACCCACATTGGCCCATTCTGTCACTTCCAGGTCTATTGTAAATGCCAAAAATATTCTCCCCTTTCCTCCAAGTATTCTTGCCAGATTGGTCTTAAGATTCATCCTTTAATTCTTGAAGTAGATGTCACTTCTTCTAAAATGTCTTTCCTAATTCTCCAAGACCAAGTTAGGTAGCCCACCTGTTTTCCCAGAATGTCTTGTAAATTATGTCTGGTGTAGCACTTATAACATTATTTTAATTTCCTGTTTCCCTGATGTCTCTCTACCATACTGTAACCTGGTGACAGAAACTGTGTCATATTCTTATTCACTAATGCATCCACAGCACCTAACACAGGATCTAAGACACAAGAGGAATTTAGTGTTTGTTGAATGAAAAACTAATAATATGTGGAACTCTGCTAAATATCTGACTACATTGCCTTTTTTAAAAACTGTCATAACAATACTTAACGTGAGATCTATCCCTTTAATAAAATTTTAAGTGTACAGTACATTATTGTTGACTATAGGTACAATGTTGTACCCTGACTCCATCTTTAACTAGCTCTCTGTGTGGGTCTGAGTTGTCTGCTCTTGGGGGAAGAGCACTAGTCCTCAATCCTCAATGCCCAAACCCAAGGCAACCCTTTCCATGCCATATTAGCCATACCAAACTGTTTAAATTTTCCCTAATTACCAAACTGTTTCTTCTTGTTAAGGTTGGACTACTCCCCTCTATCAGCCTGAAGTTAAAAAAATAAAAAAAAACTATAGCAGTTAACTCAATCTATCCTTCTTGGTGAAGATTTTTCTAGCTCCTTCTCCGTTCCATTCACCCTTCCCTGCCAATATTGACTTCTTTCTAAATCTTTGGCTTACATAAAACTTACCTTTTTAATGAGAAAGTATGTTGCTTGATTCATTAAAACCCTATTAAATAAATTTAATGTTGTTTTTTTTAGCTAGTCTGTATTACATCTCTAACTCTTCCCTCTATAGACCTCTTGTAGAGATTCAGTATGGCTACCTATCAGGATGACTAATTAAAGCCAAACCAACTGAGCATTTAAAATGTATCCTTGAAATAGAGGGGAGGTGCCAAGTTGATAACATCTTGATAACATTGGATAGTAATATCCCATGGGCTTACATATTCATTGTTCCCAGTCAATTGACATTTATATCTATTATCACTTGAGTGAAACATGATTAATTATTTTATGATAATTTGAATCACTGTTTAGAATTCAGATTGGAAGTGTTGTGTCCTGACCATCTTCTTTGACCATTCCTTTAGAGGATTTGGAGCCACTCTGCTATTGAAGATGATTTTTCCTTCCAGTTTCTTACACAATAAACCTCATTGTTTCCAAATAGGAGACTCCTTCTCCCTCTCTCTAAGAATAATAATTTTATGCTGCAGACATCAAAGATGAGGACAAAAATGTCACATTGTGATTCTGTCTCAATGACACTTCACAATAATACAAAGTGAAAAATTCAAGCAAAGAAAGCCTTTTGCTTTTTCCATTGGTGTCAAAAGTCATGTTTCTCGAGGTTGTCTTTTTTTTCCTCTAAAATGGGCATTAATATAGCCATTTTTTAAAACTAGCCATTTTTATATCATTTATAAAGTTGTAATTGTATCTTGAAATTTTATTCATAAAATATTTCCCAAAAATCACTGTTTCGCATAAGGTTACTTTCTTCCTAACCAAGAAATAGGAATTGTAGTTCCCACTTTTTAATTAACTCCTAGCTATTTTAGTTGGAGATTTATTGCCCTAATTCATATGTAACGTGTTTATCACATAGGAAACATTTTTTTAAAAAATGGGTTAGTAATTTTGTATAATGTTATAATTATATTTCTCATCAGGATAATTATGTAAAAGTAAATAAAGGTAGGGCTAAGGTAATACCTAATTTAGGATGCCTTTCAAATGTATAATGCTTGTAATTAAAGATTTCAAGTAGAAAGTAAAGGGCCTTGGTTTCCTTACACATCAGCCTAATTTTCAAAATAAAACCGTAAAGTTAGCTGAATGGTTTCTTTGATTACACATTTACACATTGAATCACAAACTGTCCACTTAGAAGATTTTTGAGGAAAAAAAAAATTTGTTAATGTGTCCCTACACTACAGAACAGAACTTAAAACATGAATTTTATAGCTCATCTAACATGCAAGGTTAAAAGTAGAAATCATTTTAACCGGCCTAGTGCCATCAGAAAGTATTTAAGATTTACAATGGGAAGTATATAAGTATTCATTTTATATTACTTAAACAACTGGAAGAAACATCACACACTTTCAGTCATTAAAAGTAAATATCATGGGCTTCCTTGGTGGCGCAGGTTAAGAATCCGCCTGCCAATGCAGGGGACATGGGTTCAGGCCCTGGTCCAGAACTACTGAAGCCCGTGTGCCTAGAGCCCGTGCTCCGCAACAAGAGAAGCCACCACAATGAGAAGCCCGTGCACCGCAACAAAGGGTAGCCCCCCGCTCGCCACAACTAGAGGAAGCCCACGCACAACAATGAAGACCCAACAGAGCCAAAAATAAATAAATAAAAATAAAGTTATTTTTAAAAAGTAGATATCATGCATTATAGATGATTTTAGAGACTTAATACAAAATAAATGTTATGCCTTTGTAAACAAGATATTTTCCCACTTTCCTACGTTCTTTCAGTTGGACTAAAAGGCACATAACAAAAATGTAGTCTAGCCTAGCCTAGCACCTCATAACTCCCACAGATGCATATGCATATTTAGATGCAAATAACTAAACATAGATTCCCCAAAACACAGATCCTAACAACAGCCTTTCTAATGGCACGTTGAGCTCCCTAATGAATAATGGCTGCAGCATCTCAAAACAGAAAGCAACAGCTAGACTTACTTGTGAAGTGACTGTGAAAAGCACTTTTCTTTCCTGACTGTGCTACATACAGAAATCCATGAACCTCTGAAGTAGTCACGAGACTTATGGTGTAGCTGCTTTCAGCTAAGATAGGTTATCAAGCTCTAGGTCTGCTACAGTATTACCATTCTCTCACTCCTACCAAGAATTTTATTTTTTAAGCAGGGACTGGCTGTTAGCTGTGTAGTACTCATTTTTGTTTTTCTGGGGAGACCATAGAAGGTAGGTGAAGGGGTTGAGGCAGCAGGGATGAGGCTGATGACTGTAAATAGTGCACTCTATGTCTTAGTGATTGGAAAACCTCTGGATAGCTCTGTAGGTCACTCCATGGCCTTCGCCAGCCTACTCAGCTGGACCCAGTTTTAAGTAATTAATGACAATGGAGCCAACATGAGTGTACTCTGTACTCATAGCATGATTCAATAAAGGGCTTCTCGGGCTTCCCTGGTGGTGCAGTGGTTGAGCGTCCGCCTGCCGTTGTAGGGGACACGGGTTTGTGCCCCGGTCCGAGAAGATCCTATATGCCGTGGAGCGGCTGGGCCTGTGAGCCATGGCCGCTGAGCCTGCGTGTCCAGAGCCTGTGCTTCGCAACGGGAGAGGCCACAACAGTGAGAGGCCCGCGTACCGCAAAAAAAAAGGTCTTCTCTGTTGTAGCAGTTTCTAAAGGACTTTACAGTTGTTCTGTTACATTGAAGTTGTATCAGTTCTTTTTAAAAAAATGCATGCCATCATTTGGGACTTTGAAGTCTTTTGTTGAAAGGGGATTTTGTCATAAGGCATTTGTTATAAATGGTGTTTATTCTGTTACTGTGGAAAATCTACATGTAACTCCTCAGATATGACTTTTATTGAGCACATGTGAGTTAAAAGTAATAATTCAATAAAACAGCCATCACATGAACAGTTCATTTACTATGCAATTCTAATAACATGCTCCCAAATGGCTTTCATATGAACTGGTGATATTCTGTTAAGTGTGGATGAATAAAACCCCAAAATTAATAAAACTATCATGATGTGACAGTAGTTTTTGATGAGATCTCACATGCCATGTTTTTGATCCATAAGCTCTAATCCCATTATCGGTCATCCATAACAAACTACTACTTTAATTATCAAAACTTTAGATATGAATTATTAAAAAGAAAACACCTAGAAATAAATGTTTAGACATGCCAAATATGTTTGGAATTTCTACTATGCAATATAATATGCTGGTACTTACTTCTTGCTTCTTTTGATTACGTATCTAATGAAATGCTAATTAGATCATTGTTACACTAATGGGACTGGCGAAGGATTTCTTAGAGATGCTATTATACTACAACTTATTATTTAAGATTGCCTTTGATATAAGAAATGTAGTATATGACCATAAAAACAAAGCAAAGTATGATTTTTAGAGATATCCAGCATGGATGATACCATTAGCAATCCATCAGTCTGTTTACTGCACTGGCGAAAGTAAAGTCACTGGTATTGGGTTTTTGTTTGTTTGTTTGTTTTTTTGCGGTACGCGGGCCTCTTACCGTTGTGGCCTCTCCCGTTGCGGAGCGCAGGCTCCGGATGCGCAGGCTTAGCGGCCATGGCTCACGGGCCCAGCCGCTCCGCGGCATGTGGGATCCTCCGGGACTGGGGCATGAACCCGTGTCCCCTGCATCGGCAGGCGGACTCTCAACCACTGCGCCACCAGGAAGCCCCACTGGTATTGTTTTTTAATGTCAATAAACAATACCAGATCTGGTTAGAACCTCCTGAAACTTTTATTTAATAGAGCATTTAATAGAACATTATTTAACCTTTTAGAACATTTTAAACATTGTAGGGCACTTTATTTAATAATGGATTCATACCAAAGTATTGAAGATATATTCTTCACTCACTAAATATGGGAAAAAATTGCCTCTGAATTGGTGTGTTAAGTTGCTTGCATGCTCTTGACATTTTAATAGGAAAACCTTTAAGTGTGATGTTGTCAGTCATCACCGTGTCTGTAGTTGACACATTTTCTGTAATAAAAGATAGAAAATGGGGAAACATGTATTTCTATCTAATTTAAATAGAAGTCTATATTATGAGTATATTTGGAAAGCTATTCCAAAACACTTGATATGGAAAGTCATTTATTAGACTGTTAACATGAGTTACCTTTATAGCTTGACCTACACCAACCATTTTTCTTCATTTTGCCAGTTATACATTTTAGAATTGGAAATAATTGGAGCTAAAACATTATTCCCTACAGCATTGGGGTCTTCACATAAGGCCTATTTGGAAAACGCCAGGGCATGGTTCTTCTCTCAAACCTGAAGACACTCACAAATTAAACATGATTTATTCAGGAACAAGAATTCTGAAACAATTTAATTTTACATTTATGAACTGAATTAACATTGTGCTTGTATTACTAAATCAAATGGAATGTTACTTATTTATATGATATCAGTAACAATGTCTTCATCAATTGAGATTTCTAGAACCTAGTTTAAAAAAAAACAAACCTGGGAGAGGAGCTTCAAGATGGCAGAAGAGTAAGATGTGGAGATCACCTTCCTCCCCACAGATACATCAGAAATACATCTACATGTGGAACAACTCCTACAGAACACGTACTGAATGCTGGCAGAAGACCTCAGACCTCCCAAAAAGCAAGAAACTCCCCACATACCTGGGTAGGGCAAAAGAAAAAAGAAGAAACAGAGACGAAAGAATAGGGACAGGACCTGCACCTCTGGGAAGGAGCTATGAAGGAGGAAAGGGTTCCACATACTAGGAAGGCCCTTCACGGGCAGAGACTGCAGGTGGCAGACGGGGGAACTTCGGAGCCACAGAGTAGAGCGCAGCAACATGGGTGCGGAGGGCAAAGCAGAGAGATTCCCGCACAGAGGATCAGTGCTGACCAGCATGCACCAGCCAGAGAGGTTTGTCTGCTCACCCGCCAGGGCAGGTGGGGGCTGGGAGCTGAGGCTCGGGCTTCAGAGGTCAGATTCCAGGGAGAGGACTGGGGTTCTCTATGACATAAATCACAGCAGGATCCTTTTTGACCCACCTCCTAGAGAAATAGAAACAAAAATAAACAAATTGGACCTAATGAAACTTAAAAGCTTTTGCACTGCAAAGGAAACCATAAACAAGACGAAAAGACAACCCTCAGAATGGGAGAAAATATTTGCAAATGAAGCAACTGACAAAGGATTAATCTCCAAAATTTACAAGCAGTTCATGCAGCTCAATATCAAAAAAACAAACAACCCAATCCAAAAATGGGCAGAAGACCTAAATAGACATTTCTCCAAATAAGATATACAGATTGCCAACAAACACATGAAAGAATGCTCAACATCATTAATCATTAGAGAAATGCAAATCAAAACTACAATGAGGTATCATCTCACACCAGTCAGAATGGCCATCATCAAAAAATCTACAAACAATAAATGCTGGAGAGGGTGTGGAGAAAAGGGAACCCTCTTGCACTGTTGTTGGGAATGTAAATTGATACAGCCACTATGGAGAACAGTATGGAGGTTCCTTAAAACAGTAAAAATATAACTACCATATGACCCAGCAAGCCCACTGTTGGGCATATACCCTGAGAAAACCATAATTCAAAAAGAGTCATGTACCAAAATGTTCATTGCAGCTCTATTTACAAGAGCCAGGACATGGAAGTAACCTAAGTGTCCATCAACAGATGAATGGATAAAGACAATGTGACACATATATACAATGGAATATTACTTAGCCATAAAGAGAAACGAAATTGAGAGTTATTTGTAGTGAGGTGGATGGACCTAGAGTCTGTCATACAGAGTGAAGTAAGTCAGAAAGAGAAAAATAAATATCGTATGCTAACGCATATATATGGAATCTAAAAAACAAAAAAAGAATGGTCATGCAGAGCCTAGGGGCAAGATGGGAATAAAGACGCAGACCTACTAGAGAATGGACTTGAGGATATGGGGAAGGGGAAGGGGAAGCTGGGACAAAGTGAGAGAGTGTCATGCCAAACGTAAAATGGATGACTAGTGGGACACTGCTGCATAGCACAGGGAGATCAGCTCAGTGCTTTGTGACCACCTAGAGAGGTGGTATAGGGAGGGTGGGAGGGAGGGAGGGAGATGCAAGAGGGAAGAGATATGGGGATATATGTATATGTATAACTGATTCACTTTGTTATAAAGCAGAAATTAACACACCATTGTAAAGCAATTATACTCCAATAAAGATGTTTAAAAAAATTTAAAAAATAAAATGAAATATGTTCCTTTAAAAAAAATAAAAACACCTGGGAGTGTAAGCTATGCTAGGTGCTAGAGGTGTATTTGTGATGATGTGGCAGTACTGAAGCTTTGAAAATTACTGAAGCTAAATGGTTGGTAATTGCTATAACCCCCTTTTTCCTATTTTATTGCTAATCCTACAAAAAGGTAGTCGTTTATCCATCTGGTTTCCTTAGCTTATAAATTCTTTGCAAGCCGGAAAAATCATCACAGTCAAATAGAAGTGAAGAATGAGGACAGGGGAGGGAAGAGATTGTTACAGATTAAATGGACAGAGTTCTTGCCCCCAAGAGTCAAAAGAATGTAGCATGATATAGCAATTAATTCATTTAAACTTTTTAAATATATATATTTATTAAACATATGTAATGTTAAAGTTATGATGTAAGCACTGTGGGAAATGCAAACACTACACATGGTTTCTGTTCTCACCTTACCTCTCAGGTACTTATACTGTGGAAGTTAAAGAAGTCTCACCTCTCTGAAAACACTATAGTCATATAATCTTTTTCAGGTGGTTACAATAAGATTTTTTTTCCATCCTTAAATAAAACAATCAGTATTTGCCCGACATCCAATCTGACAGAAAATCCTGTTGACTCTGCTTTTGAAATGTATTCATAATTAAACCAGTTTTCACCAACTCCCGTGCTACCATTCAGTCCAAACCATCATCATGTTTTGCCTGGACTATTGGAATAGCCTCCCAACTAGATACCTGCTTTTAACCCTGACCTCCTTCAATTTGTTCTTTTTTTTTTTTTTTTTACTGCAGTCAGAAGGATGAGTCTTTTAAAACATAAAACAGATCATGTCATTTATCTGCTCAAAACTCCCCATCAATTCTCCATCTCACTGAGAAGTCCTTTAGTGACCACGAAGACCCTATTGACCCGGCTGCCTTAACTCTCAGATCTCATCTTTTATTCCTCTCCCACAATCTGCTGTGATTCAGCCACACTGCTCTTCCTTGAACATGCCAAGCCTCAGGGCCTTTGCTGTTCCCTTTGCCTCTCAGATCTTTTCATAGCTACCTTCCTCACCCCTTCAAATATTAAAACATCACCTTCTTAATGAAGTTTTCCTGGCCATCCATTTCAAAGTCACAGTTTACCCCCATTCTGCCATTCCCAATCACTCTTAGTCTGCTCCATGTTTTCCCATAGCACCCATCACCTGCTAATATGCTACATAAGTTTCTTCTTTTATAATATCTTTATTGGAGTGTAATTCCTTTACAATATTATGTTAGTTTCTGCTGTACAACAATGTGAATCAGCTATGTGTATACATATATCCCTATGTCCCCTCCCTCCCACCCTCCCTATCCCACCCCTCTAGGTCATCACAAAGCATCAAGCTGATCTCTCTGTGCTATGCAGCAGCGTCCCACTAGCCATCCACTTTACATTTGGTTGTGTATACATGTCAATGCTACTCTCTCTTTGTCCCAGCTTCCCCTTCCCCTGACAGGTCCTCAAGCCCATTATTCTCTACATCTGCGTCTTTATTCCTGCCCTGCCACTGGGTCCATCAGTACCTTTTTTTTCAATTCCATACATGTGCATTAGCCTACAGTATTTGTTTTTCTCTTTCTGACTTACTTCACTTTGTATGACAGATTCTAGGTCCATCCACCTCACTACAAGTAACTCAATTTCGTTTCTCTTTATGGCTGAGTAACATTCCATTGTATATAAGTGCCACATCTTCTTTATCCATTCATCTGTTGATGGACATATAGGTTGCTTCCATGTCCTGGCAATTGTAAATAGTGCTGCAGTGAACATTATGGTACATGACTCTTTTTGAATTATGGTTTTCTCAGGGTATATGCCCAGTAGTGGGATTACTGGGTCATGTGGTAGTTCTATTTTTAGTTTTTTAAGGAACCTCCATACTGTTCTCCATAGTGGCTGTATCAATTTACATTTCCACCAACAGTGTAAAAGGGTTCCCTTTTCTCTTCACCCTCTCCAGCATTTATTGTTTGTAGATTTTTTGATGATGGCCATTCTGACTGGTGTGAGATGATACCTCATTGTGGTTTTGATTTGCATTTCTCTAATGATTAGTGATGTTGAGCATCTTTTCATGTGTTTGCTGGCAATCTGTATGTCCACTTTGGAGAAATGTCTATTTAGGTCTTCTGCCCATTTTTGGATATGGTTGTTTGTTTATAAAGTTCTTATTTATTATGTTCATCTTCTATCTTCCTATACTAGAATATGAGCTTCACAGGAATAAAGATTTGTCCTTATTCTGTTCTGCTTAGAACAGTCTGACACATGATAAGGTGCTCAGTAAATATTCTTAGATTAGTAAGTTTGTATGTCTCAGTTTATCTCAATTTATCTATTTTCTCCCCTGTTCTATTTAAATTACGTACAGGAGTGAGTGAATTTGGAAGCTTATACTAGTAATAATAATAATAATAATGAGATCATTTATTGCTATCATTTATTGAGTGCTTAATAGAGTCACACATTATAACTGCATTATTTCACTTAATCCCCACAACTAGCCCTCAGAGTAGGATGAGAAGGCTTACAGAGGTCAAGTCACTTGCCCAGGGTAACATATCAAGTGAATTGCTAAGCTCCAGTTCAACCCATAACAGACTCCAAGGGCACAGCCCTCTTTGTAGCTTTCAGGTTAGGGCCACCTTTAGCAAGTTTTATTCAGTATCATTGTTCTTATATATATTTACTAAAGAACAGCTTGACTAAAAGAGTTAACTGAATACTAATATGCCTAATTTCATTACTTCTGTTTAAGTAACTACATATTTAGAGGTAAATACTAGCTTTAGAAGTTTACAAATCCAAGTGGTAGATAGAAATATAATATTGCTTTTAGATTGAAGGGAGAACATATTCATGAAATTGGGCATATCCTCGAAGAAAGACTTAGAAATAATTCAGTCTGAAATGATCGTATTAAGTGGGGCATTGAGTAACTTGAATTTGCCCAAGAACAAAGGAAACAGAATAAGAAGTATAAAAAGTGAGGTAATATGCAGTGGCATGGAAAGGATCTCTTGGTTCATGTGTTTTCTGTTCGAGTACTCTCTGAAATAATTTTTTTAAACCATATGCTCCACACATTTTTAAATTGACATATAAAACCCTTCATTATAAGTGTAAATAGTGACAAAGGGTATAATTTCTGACCTATTAAATACATGCTTTAAAAATATTTTCATCAAAACCGTGAAGTAGGGACTTCCCTGGTGGCGCAGTGGCTGAGAGTCCGCCTGCCGATGCAAGGGACATGGGTTCATGCTCTGGTCCGGGAAGATCCCACATGCCGCGGAGAGGCTAGGCCCGTGAGCCATGGCCGCTGAGCCTGCACGTCCGGAGCCTGTGCTCCGCAACGGGAGAGGCCACACCAGTGAGAGGCCCGCGTATCGCAAAAAAAAAAAAAAAAAAAAAAAGTGAAGTAAAGATTTAGCTTATTCAATTTACAGAAAAGGGCCATGCTATAGCCTAATTGGCAGTCATTGTCGAATTCATGAGAAGTCTAGACTTCATTTTTTCATTCCAATAAACGTGTTTCTGAAACAGTCTCCTCACTTTTCATTGCCATGAGATTGTCCACTGGTTAATATGAAACAAAGTGCAAGCCCCCATTACTTTGCCTTTATTCTGCAGTCATGGGACATTTCCCTAAGAGCAGTGCACCACACTAAGATCCAGGGTAGGTTAGAGCCATGCCCTCCTTTTGTCAAGTTCAATGTGAGAAACGTAGAACCGCAGACTGTAGGTACATTTTCAAAGTAGATTAATTTTAAGAGAGATTAACTATGAAAGTTGAAGATCTCAAAATTGAATTCTTTGAAACTATCCATGCCCATATACCACTGGAAAGTCTTTGTAAAACCCAAAGGACTAAAACTTCCAAAACTATGTTGAATAACTGTGGTGAGAGTGGACAACCTTGTCTTGTTCCTGACGTTACAGGCGTTTCAGTTTTTCAAAATTGATACAGCCACTATGGAGAACAGTGTGGAGGTTCCTTTAAAAACTAAAAATAGAACTACGATGCGGCCCAGCAATCCCACTGCTGGGCATATACCCTGAGAAAACCATAATTCAAAAAGAGTCATGAAACATAATGTTCATTGCAGCTCTATTTACAGCAGCCAGGACATGGAAGCAACCTAAGTGTCCATCGACAGACGAATGGATAAAGAAGATGTGGCACATGTATACAATGGAATATTACTCAGCCATAAAAAGAAATAAACCTGAGTTATTTGTAGGAGGTGGATGGACTAGAGTCTGTCATACAGGGTGAAGTAAATCAGAAAGAGAAAAACAAATACCGTATGCTAACACAAATATATGGAATCCAAAAAAAACAAAAAAACAAAAAAAATTCTTCTGAAGAAACGAGGGGCAGGAAGGAATAAAGATGCAGATATAGAGAATGGACTTGAGGACACGGGGAGGGGGAAGGGTAAGCTGGGACAAAGTGACAGAGTGTCATGGACTTATATATACTTCCAAATGTAAAATAGATAGCTAGTTGGAAGGAGCCACATAGCACAGGGAGATAAGCTCAGTGCTTTGTGACCACCTAGAGGGGTGGGATAGGGAGGGTGGGAGGGAGACGCAAGAGGGAGGAGATATGGGGATATGTGTATATGTATAGCTGATTCACTTTGTTATACAGCAGAAACTAACACAATATTGTGAAGCAATTATACTCCAATAAAGATGTTTAAAAAAAGAAAAACCCAAAGGGCATGCATTTCCCAGTTTTGTTTTTGTTTTTGTTGTTTTTCATACAGCAGGCTCTTATTAGTCATCCATTTTATACACATCAGTGTATACATGTCAATCCCAATCGCCCAATTCAACACACCACCCCCCCCCCCACCACCACTGCTTTTCCCCCCTTGGTGTCCATACGTTTGTTCTCTACATCTGTGTCTTAATTTCTGCCCTGCAAACTGGTTCATCTGTACCGTTTTTCTATGTTCCACATAAATGCGTTAATATACATTTGTTTTTCTCTTTCTTACTTATTTCACTCTGTATGGCAGTCTCTAGGTCCATCCATGTCTCTACAAATGACCCAATTTCGTTCTTTTTTATGGCTGAGTAACATTCCATTGTATATATGTACCACATCTTTATCCGTTCATCTGTCAATGGGCATTTAGGTTGCTTCCATGACCTGGCTATTTTAAATAGTGCTGCAGTGAACACTGGGGTGCATGTGTCTTTTTCAATTATGGTTTTCTCTGGGTATATGCCCAGTAGTGGGCTTGCTGGGTGGTATGGTAGTTCTGTTTTTAGTTTTTTAAGGAACCTCCATATTGTTCTCCATAGTGGCTCTATCAATTTACATTCCTACCAACAGTGCAAGAGGGTTCCCTCTTCTCCACACCCTCTCCAGCATTTGCTGTTTGTAGATTTTCTAATGATGCCCATTCTAACTGGTGTGACGTGATACCTCATTGTAGTTTTGATTTGCATTTCTCTAATAATTAGTGATGTTGAGCAGCTTTACATGTGCTTCTTGGCCATCTGTATGTCTTCTTTGGAGAAATGTCTATTTAGGTCTTCTGCGCATTTGGGGATTGAGTTGTTTATATTTTGAATATTGAGCTGCATGAGCTGTTTATATATATTTGGAGATTAATCCTTTATCCGTCGATTCGTTTGCAAATATTTTCTCCCATTCTGAGAGTTGTCTGTTCGTCTTGTTTGTAGTTTCCTTTGCTTTGCAAAAGCTTTGAAGTTTCATTAGGTCCCATTTGTTTTTTTTTTTTTATTTCCATTACTCTATGAGGTGAACCATAAAAGATCTTGCTGTGATTTATGTCAGAGAGTGTTCTTCCTATGTTTTCCTCTAATAGTTTTATAGTGTCCAGCCTTACATTTAGGTTTCTAGTCCATTTTGTGTTTATTTTTGTGCATGGTGTTAGGGAGTGTTCTAATTTCATTCTTTTAAATGTAGCTGTCCAGTTTTCCCAGCACCACTTATTGAAGAGACTGTCTTTTCTCCATTGTATATCCTTGCCTCCTTTGTCATAGATTAGTTGACCATATGTGCGTGGGTTTATCTCTGGGCTTTCTATCTTGTTCCATTGATCTATATTTCTGTTTTTGTGCTAGTACCATATTGTCTTGATTACTGTAGCTTTGTAGTATAGTCTGAAGTCAGGGAGTCTGATTCCTCCAGCTCCGTTTTTTTCCCTCAAGACTGCTTTGGCTATTTGGGGTCTTTTGTGTCTCCATACACATTTTAAGATTTTTTGTTCTAGTTCTGTGAAAAATTCCATTGGTAATTTAATAGGGATTGCATTGAATCTGTAGATTGCTTTGGGTAGTATAGTCATTTTCACAATATTGATTCTTCCAATCCAAGAACATGTTATATCTCTCCATCTGTCTGTATCATCTTTAATTTCTTTCATCAGTGTCTTTTAGATTTCTGCATACAGGTCTTTTGTCTCCCTAGGTAGGTTTATTCCTAGGGGTTTTTTTTTTGTTGTTTTGGGGATTTTTTTGCGGTACATGGGCCTCTCACTGTTGTGGCCTCTCCCATTGTGGAGCACAGGCTCCGGATGCGCAGGCTCAGCGGCCATGGCTCACGGGCCCAGCCGCTCCGCGGCATGTGGGATCTTCCCGGACCAGGGCACGAACCCGTGTCCGCTGCATCGGCAGGCAGACTCTCAACCACTGCGCCACCAGGGAAGCCTCCTATTCCTAGGTATTTTATTCTTTTTCGTTGCAATGGTAAATGAGAGGGTTTCCTTAATTTCTCTTTCAGATTTTTCATCATTAGTGTATAGGAATGCAAGAGATTTCTGTGCATTAATTTTGTATCCTGCAACTTTACCAAATTCATTGATTAGTTCTAGTCGTTTTCTGGTGGCATCTTTAGGATTCTCTATGTATAGTATCATGTCATGTGTGAACAGTGACAGTTTTACTTCTTCTTTTCCAATTTGTATTCCTTTTATTTCTTTTTCTTCTCTGATTGCCGTGGCTAGGACTTCCAAAACTATGTTGAATAATAGTAGTAAGAGTGGACATCCTTGTCTTTTTCCTGATCTTAGAGGAAATGCTTTCAGTTTTTCACCATTGAGAATGATGTTTGCTGTGGGTTTGTCGTATATGGCCTTTATTATGTTGAGGTAGTTTCCCTCTATGCCCACTTTCTGGAGAGTTTTTATCATAAATGGGTGTTGAATTTTGTCAAAAGCTTTTCCTGCATCTACTGAGATGATCATATGGTTTTTATTCTTCAATTTGTTAATATGGTGTATTACATTGTTTAATTTGTGTATATTGAAGAATCCTTGCATCCCTAGGATAAATCCCACTTGATCATGGTGTATGAACCTTTTAATGTGTTGTTGGATTCTGTTTGCTAGTGTTCTGTTGAGGATTTTTGCATCTATATTCATCAGTGATATTTTTCAGTAACTTTCTTTTTTTGTAGTATCTTTTTCTGGTTTTGGTATCAGGGTGATGGTGGCCTTATAGAGTGAGTTTGGGAGTGTTCCTTCCTCTGCAGTTTTTTGGAAGAGTTTGAGAAAGATGGGTGTTAGCTCTTCTCTAAATGTTTGATCGATTGTTTCCCAGTCTTAAAGACCTCTGCTTTATATTATGTAGGATATTAAAATTTAAAATAAACTCTAATTTTTTTCCACAGTTCAAGGAGTTTCCTGAAAATATCTACTGCCATTATAATCTGCAAAAATAGATCTTAAGCTTATGGCAGTGTGTTAGTGAATAGCACAGGGAACTCTACTCAATATTCTGTAATAACCTATATGGGAAAACAATCTGAAAAAGAGTGGATATATGTTTATATATAACTGAACTACTTTTCTGTACAACTGAAACTAATACAACATTGTAAATCAACTGTACCCCAATAAAAAATAAAAAGTAAATTAAAAATAAACAAGAAAGGAATGTAATACTTAAAACTGATGCAAGATACTTTTTTTTTTAATTAATATACGTTTTTTGGAGCAGTTTTAGGTTTACAGAAAATTTGAGGGGAAAGTACAGAGTTCCCATGAATCCCCTCATGCCCTCACCCAGTTTCCCCTATGATTAATATCTTGCCTAAGTGATATACATTTGTTACAATTGGTGAGCCAATATTGATATGTTACTATTAACTAAAATTCACAGTTTACATTAGAATTTACTCTTTGAGTTAGATATTCTATGGGTTTTGACAAATGTACAATGACATGTATCCACTAGTCATACAGAACAGTCCAACTATTCTAAAAATCCCCTGTTCTCCAGCTATTCACCCCTTCCTTCTCCGAAATCCGTGGCAATCACTGATCTTTTTACTGTATCCATAGATTACCTTTTCCAGAATGTCATATAGTTGGAATCATATAGGACATAGCCTTTCAGATTGGCTTCTCTCACTTGGCAGTATGCATTTAAGGTGCCTCCATAGCTCATTTCTTTTTATCACTAAATAATATTCCATTGTATTGGTATACCACAGTTTGTTTATCCATACCTTTTGAAGAGTATATTGGTTGCTTCCAAGTTTTAGCATGTATGAATAAAGGTGCTGTAAACATTCCTGTCCAAGTTTTTGTCTGTATATAAATTTTCAGCTCATTTGGATAAATACTAAGGAGCACAATTGCCAGATTATATGGTACGAAAATGTTTATTTTATAAAGAAACTGCCCAACTGCCTTCCAAAGTGGCTGTACTATTTTGCATTCCCACCAGCAATGCATGAGAGTTTTGCATCCTCACCAGCATTGGTGTTATCAGTGTTTAGGATTTTAGCCATTTTAATAGGTATGTATCAATAGTAGTATCTCATTGTTGTAATTTACAATGCCCTGATGACATATAACGTTGAGCATCTTTTCATTTGCTTATTTCCCATCTGTATGTCTTCTTTGGGGAAGTATCTGTTTAGAACTTTTCCCCAGTTTTTAATTAGATTGTTTTCAGTAAGTTGAATTTTAAGAGTGTTTTGTATGTTTTTGTACCAATCCTTTATCAGATAGGCGTTTTGCAAAGATTTTCTCTCAATCTCTGGCTTGTCTTCATTCTTTTAACAGTATCTTTCTCAGAATAGAAGGTTTTCATTTTAATGAAATCCAACTTCTCAGTTTTTTTCTTTCACGGATCATGTTTTTGAAGTTGTATTTTAAGAGTCATTGCCAAACCCAATGTCACCTGAATTTTCTTCTACAATATCTTCTAGGGTTGTATAGCTTTGCATTTTACATTTAGGTCTATGATTCATTTTGAGTTACTTTTTGTAAAGGGTGTAAGATGTTATGTCTAGATTCACTTTTTTGCATGTGGATATACATTTGTTCCAACACCATTTGTTAGAAAGACTATCCTTTCTCCATTGAATTGTGTTTTCCCCTTTGTCAAAGATCAGTTCACTACAGTTGTATGGGTCTATTTCTGGGCTCTCTAGTTTGTTCTGTTGGTCTACTTGTCTTTTCTTTGACCAGTACCGCACTGTCTTGATTACTATAGCTTAATAGTAAGTCTTGAAGTCAGGTAGTGTATTTTGAAGTCAGGTACTAAGTCTTAAAGTCAGGTACTTTACTAGAGCTTCCATGGCAAATACCATAGACTCAGTGACTTAAACAATGGAAATTTTATTTTCTCACAGTTCTGGAGACCAGAAATCCAAGATCAAGGTGTCATCAGGGCTGATTTCTTCCAAGGCCTCTTTCTTTAGCTTATGGCTTGCCCTCTTCTCTCTGTGTCTTCGCATGGTCTTCCCTTTGTATGTATGCATGTCTGTGTCCAAATTTCTTCTTCTTATAAGGACACCAATCATATTGGATTAGGGCCCACCCTAAAAACTCATTTTAACTTAATTACCTCTTTAAAGACTTTATCTCCATATACAGTTACATTCTGAGGTACTGAGGGTTAGGACTTCAGCATATAAATTTAGGGGGTTAGGGCTTCAAATATAAATTTTCAACATATAAAATTTGAGGGGGAAACACAGTTCAGCCCATAACAAGTAGTATCAGTCCTCTGACTTTTTCGTCTCCTTTAAGACTGCGTAGGCTATTCTAGATCTTTTCCCTTTCCATATAAAGTTTAGAATAAGTTGGTCGATAGCCACAAAATAATTTGCTAAGATTTTTGTTGGAATTGCGTTGAATCTTCAGATCAAGTTGGAAAGAACTGAAATCTTAGCAACGTTGAGTCTTCCTATCCCTAAGACTGTGCCCCCTTGGAGTTTTGTAATCTCAAAACTTGTCCACACTGAGCTTCTAGCAGTTTGTCATTACAGTTCAGGGTTTTCTTCTCTAGGTCTCGTTCCTGTGGAAGTACTTATTCCCAGCCTTCTGTTCTAGTAAGTTGTGATTCTCTGTTTCTGCCTATCGTTTCTACAGTTTTTCAGGCAGCAGCCCTATGACCTCAATGCTCTGATTGGTCTGAGAGCTGCTGGTTTTCAGTTTGTTCAGATTTTTTCTTGCTGTGGGCATGAGAGTGACAACTTCCAAGCTTCTTATATTTAAGACCAGAAACCAGACATCTCCAAGTTACTTTTTATTATTGTAGCATCATCATTAACAACATTAAGCATTTATTGGTTCTTGATTTTACAGAAGGAACTGAGTTAGGTCTAATATATTATGTCTTAAAACTGGCAAGAATCCTATTTTTGCCAAAATGGTATTTATGAAAATATTTCTATATTTGCATCATAAATCTTTATAATATGTATACCTAGAGCATTGGTTTTCAAAATGCTATGGCCCTGGTAATAGGAAGAGGTGCCTCAGGAATTGCTGATTTTGGTTATGGGTAAGATGGAAGCAAGGGGCAAGGGAAAGACTATGTTCACTATACTCACCCCAGCTTGAACCTGAGCAGGTCTGGTTCATATATTTCATTTGAAGTAAGGGTTGGACAACTAAATAGTCTTGAAATCCACTGCCCTTGGTGTTAGATGAATGCTCTCCTAGTGTTTTCATTCATAGATTGTACAACAGATGAAACTATCTCAGAAAAAGCTTCTTAAGAGAGTTTAGTAACAAAATTGTTAAGGAAGAACTAATGTAGACTCAGTTTATTTAATGCAAAGTGTGATAATGTTGGAATAAATGAATCCCTCTTTGTTAGGGATTGTAAAAACTGAATTAAAATATAATTAGTTTATCCTGAGGAGTTCAGGCCTTTGAAAATTGAATACTTTTGAGGTATTAATTAGCAGATGTATCAAGAAATATGCAGCATGGGCATACCTTTATTAACCTGTGGGTAAGTTTTCTTGATGGAATCTATAGATGTCAGCGCATCCTGGCTCATTAATAACAGAATTAATCAGTTTATCAACTTATACTTTTATAAAAATTTAGGCTCACTGACATATATAGTTTTGGGGTTTGTGGGGGTTTTTTATATGATTTTGTATCATAGGGTAGTTGGAGACAGGTCTAGAATAAGATTTCAGACTTTTCACCTTCTGGAACATATATTCAAACTGAGCTGAAAGAAGTGTTTTTAATTCATCCAGCAGCCACATGTAAGTATGCTTGGTTTACGCTGTGAGGAGGTATCTGGGAGGGCAGCAGAAACAGGGTTTGATTTGTTAGGTGCACAGCTTTTACATCATTCATATCGCTTAGAATTGTTTATAAGCATGGGTACCATAGTGTAGTAAACTTAGTCTAAATCAGATCAGAAAAATATTTAGAAGCCTGCTGTATATAAAGCAAATAAGTAAAACACTATTCTTACACCAGAAAAGTGAACACAGTAATAGAAGAGATTAGACAAATATGCAAAAATCAAGTCAAAACACTCTAAGTGTAATAAGAAGCAAAAAACGCTATGGGGCTCATAGAAGAGAGAGATTCTGCATCTGTTTGAAGGCAAATGAGGAGATTGAAAGGGAAGGTAACATTTATCATCTAGAAGAACCTGGAGAGAAAATATATCAGTTAGGAAATTTTTCAGGTGCATATAAAAGTAAACTTAAGTGATAGGAGCTTTAATAAATAGAGCTCTGTATTTCAAACAGAACAAGAAGCCTGGAGGTAAGCAGCTGCTGGTGTTGATTCAGTAGTTCTATAAGGTCAAAGTCACATTTATGTAATTTTCTGACACTTTTTCTCATGCTTGTTGCCTTGTGATCACAAGAAGGTGGCTACAGCTCCAGCTACCAGTCTATAGTCCAGCAGGAAGAAAGGACTGAGAGAAGGAGAAAAAAAAAACTTTCCAGATATTCCTCTGCAGACTTCTGTTTACAACTCATTGATCAGAACTTTGCAAATTACTACCCTGGCTGCAGAGAATCTGGAAAGGTGAGAGTTTTCAGCTATTCATATTACCCCTCTCCAAACAAAATCAAGAAATGTTGAGGTAAAAAGAGTAGCAGGAACAACTCATGTGTTACTTTGAGGTAAAGAGATATAGTGGAAGTTAAAAATAAAAACAGTGGGATTGAACTGTATCCTACAAAGCCTTTGGTGCCAGGCTGAGGCATTTAAAATTAACTTAATAGGCAGTGGGAAGCTATTTAATGCTTCTGAGCAGTGAAGTGACATCATGGGTGCTGACCCATCATTGTGTTTTCATTTTCTAAATAAAATGATTTTAAATAAATTTTATAAAGAGTTTACAATAGATACATTTTTAAATTATACTATTATGTTATGATCGCACTCAGGATTATAATTTAATCCTGTTAAGACAATTCAGTAAGGTGGGTCATTTTTCTAATATTGTTTACCATGGCACCAGAATATAGATTCTACACGATCCACTCAATCTAGGTATGTATTTTTTTAAAAAAATCTTGAATTTGGGATTTTTCAAGATTTAAGAGTGATTGAACTCACTGTAATAAAAACAATAAATGATTATACAAAGTCATATGGCTAAAATGTTTCCCATTCCTCCTTAGTTAGAAACTAATGCTACCCATCTAAAGCGACCATCTAATTTATTGTCTTTATGGGATTAAAGTGCTAATAATTAGGCCACGACAATAGGAGTAAACCAGGGCTTGCCGTTGTGACTAAGGGAATAGTTCTGTTGCAGTCTAAAGTCTTCTGTGGGCTGTCACATTGTCCTTGCCCCAGGTGGTCAGCTCTGCAGGAGTATGTCTGTGTCTCTCTTGAGGGCTGAATAGACTAACCCAGCTTTGCTTGTCAACCCCAGGAATAGCTGCATACGCTGTAACTCTCGGCCTCAGCCCGCAGTGCTCACTCTCATTGGTCTCCCTGGTGGCCACATGCTCGCTGTGGCTCTTCGGCTCAAGGCTATATTTCCTCTCCATGTTGTGGTCCTGAGAAAGGAGGGCTGAGAGAAACTTTAATTCCCCCTTTGTGGGAAGTGTCGTTTGCCAGCTTGAACTGGGAGCTGAAAACAAATCCCACATTTATATAGCACTATAATCTTTACTGAGTAACACCAATAGAGCTCTCCCAGGAAACCTCAGCTCAGAACATTCTTATTGAATCATGTGATGCCCAGGGTTATACTGTTTAATTTTGAACATTTATAGACAAAGCATTAGAGAGGTTATTACACTAAAGTGTCTTATTCCTATGTGGAATTTTGTGTTCTTGTCCTTGTTTGTATCATATATCTTTTTTTCTTGCCACATATTTTTTAAATTATCTCTTCTCTTTGATTCCTACTAACCTCTATCAGTTCTCTTACAGCCTCTCTGAATATTCCTTTTTTCACTTCCTCTGGGTGTTTTTCCTCCCTTTATCCCCCAAAGATGATAATGATGGTTTAGAAAATATTAACCCCAGCAATGGCCATGACTTAACAAGTACTTACAATGTGCTAGGCACTGCACAAATTACACATACTAACTCACTGAAGTCTTAACAACAGCCTTATATCTAGTTCTATTATTATCCCTGTTTTTCATATGTGAGGTGCAGAAAGGTTAAATAACTTAAAAGTCATACAAACTAACAAATAATGGAGTCGGGTTTCTAACCTAGATAGTGTAACTCCAAATGCATGTGTTCTTAACCTCTAACCCATTTTTCCTGGTCTCCAGAAGCTCCTCCTCTTACTGACTCCCTCTTGCCGTCTCTGCTGTACTTAATTCCAAGGCCAGTTCTAGCAGTGAATTTTTAAGAAACCCAGTCTTAGTTGTTTTCACCAGTCTAGCATAAGGCTTTGGATAGCCTAGTGTCACCAGCTAAAATCTTGCAGGCTTGGTGGTCTCTGCGACCCAGTAGTCTAGGCTTCAGCATGTTTTATGCAACTGTGCAACAGTTCAGTAGAGCTATTGACAGATATAAGAGATATTGTAAATGAAGAGCTGAGAGTACCATACTTGATATTTGCCAGGATATGAAAGATGAAAGGGGAGGAAGAATCATAAATTACTCTTAAGACTGTAAGATTAGTGGTCCATTAATAAGAGTCATAAGTGCCTATTTACTTATTTGTCTTCCCCACTAGCTGCTAGAGTTAGAAGCAGAAATTCTGGCAACTCTACCTTGATCACACCAGTTCTACTTCCAGGATACTTTCCTTCCTTGCCTCTGCTGAGATCCTGCATACATATTCAGAGCTGACCTCAGTTCTCACCCACTCCCCAAGCCTGGCCTGACAGCTACATCCTATATTGATCTTTCTCTCTCTCTCTCTCTCTTTTCTTCCCTCCCTCCGTCCCTCCCTCCTTCCCTCTCCCCATTTACTGTACTCTTTGTTTGTTACTTATAAAGTTAGTACCTTGCTATTCATCGTTCAGTTGTCTCATTTTTGTACATTTTGTACAGTACTATTTAGCTCTTAAAATATTTGTAAAAGTTCCTACTATGTGCCAGGCCCTTTGTGAGGATACAAATATTTATGAACACAACCCCTGCCCACGAAGAGCTTATAGTCTCGTAGAGAAAAGTGACATATAAACAAATAACTGTAATAGAGATTGGCACAGAAATAGATTCAGTTATGACATGCTATGCAAAGACTAATAATGGGGTAATTCTGGTAGTTGTTAAACTGTGTTCAGAGAAAGCTACAGAAAAAAGCATATTTAAGTTGCATCTTGAAAGTCATTTGGATTATAAAATGTTTATATCCTCATCACTTTCTATTTTCATTATACTCATTTTGACACTTTTCTTGTCTGTTAAACTATAAGTTCTTCAAGGTCAGGAATTATATATTCAAAGCCTTTGTTTCATCCATAATGCCAAAATATTTCACTGGAATATTTATATTCATATAAATAAATACTTATTTCTATTTCTTTATCTTCCTTCTTCTCCCACCAAAGCCCAAACTGGTCAGCATATTTTTTTTGTATCTTTATATCCCATTTCATTTAATATAACATTAACCTTGTAGTATATTTTTAGAACAGCTTATTTTACCACAAATGTGTAGTTTCTTTCTGTGTCATATCTTGTAAGTAAGCATTGAGAGTTTTGCTCTGTAACCCTTTATGAGCTTTTATGGTGTCTTGTGTAAGTATGATAAAAATGCAAAGCTCAGAGGTTTTCTGCTTGCATACAGCTTATGGAAAACTCTCAAGTTTATTATTTTCTCCTAGCACGTCAAAATATCTGAGGTTTCAAATTGATAAAAATACAGTTTAAAAGCCATGTTAAACTACTGTAGTGTAAAGTTACAAACTGGCAAATTGAGTATTATGAATTTTACTCCAGGACAGAATAAAAGAGGTTTAAGATCTCCTAAATTTCATGAAACACCAAGGAGGTTTACCTCATAAACATTTAAACCCATCACCATTTTTTGCAAGTTCCAAGGCTGAGGCCAAGGACATTTTAAGATTAAACCTTTAAATGAATTAAACTCACCTTAAAGTTTATTAAAAGTATTTGCCAAACATCTATTTGAGAATCTGCTATATGGGGAGACACTGGTAATTCAAAAATGAATACTGTAAGACATTACTTCTATTTTGAGGAGCTCACAATTTAGTAATTAAAGGGATTTATCCATTCTATACTATGGGGTAAATTCAGTTGCTAGATACAAATTTCAAAACTGATTAGAAGTAGAAAAGACCTCTATTTAAAGACTTTAACTGAGTTCACCATTTCATAAGCACAGTGGCTTACACATAGTAGGTACTAAGTAAACGTTTACTAAATGAATGAACAATAAGAATTGTAGACTTTAAGGTTAGGAATGAGACCTTACTAGGTGAGGTTTTTTTAACCCTTTGACATCAACATGGTTTTTATTATCACGGCGATCATCAGTAGTAGTTAATGAGTGAGGCTGGGGTTACCCGACATTCAGCAATGCTGTGAGCTGTCCTACCCAATGGAGAATTGACACATCCTGCACAACTTTGAATGTCTGAATAAATCTACTACAGATATAAATTGGTGTGTCACTTTTTCCAGAACTGATATCTGTTCAGTGCCATTCTTATCAAAATTCCAGTAGAATTTTTTGTGAAATTTTTAAGAAAATGCAAAAAGCCAGGAAGCAGCCTTTACACATAGCGAAGCTGGAGTACTTACACTTTCAGACATCAAGACTTGTGGTATTGACACAAGGATAAATCAATAAGCAAATGGGACAGAAAAGAGTCTAGAGGGAATTCCCTGGTGGTCCAGTGGTTAGGACTCCACGCTTTCACTGCCAAGGGCCTGAGTTCAGTCCCTGATCAGAAAACTAAGATCCCACAAGCTACATGGTACAGCCAATAAAAAAGAAAGAAAGAAAGGAAAAAAAGAAAAGAGTCTAGAAACAGACCCACACATATGTGATCACCTGATTTATGACAAAACTAACACTGTGGTGCAGATGGAAAAGGATGGGCTTTTCCATAAATAATACTGAGTTAACTGATATCCACATGGAAAAAAAAGTGAATCTTGACTCCTCCACACCATGAACAGAAATCAATTCCAGTTGTATTGCAATCTAAATGTGAAAGACAAAACAGTAAAGTTTTAGAAACAACCACAAAAGACTGTCTTCATGGGTAACATCTAAACTAATAGTGCTATTAGTCTTGATTTTGATCTTACTAAAAAAATTATACATATATATATTATACATACACACACACACAAGCATAAATTCGCACTTTAGGACATAATACTGAAAAGTTTTTTTTAAAAGTTCTATAAAGAGAAAAGTTCAGGGACTTCCCTGGCGGTCCAGTGGTTGAAGCTTCGCCTTCCAATGCAGGGGTTGCCGGTTCGATCCCTGATCGGGGAGCTGGGATCCCACATGCCTCAGGGCCAAGAAACCAAAACATAAAACAGAGGTAATATTGTAACAAATTCACTAAAGACTAAAAAAAAGAAAAAGAAAAAGGTCAAAATACAAAGGAAGTTTATTTGAAAGAAGACATCTCAAAATTACTGAATAATTTACTCACCTTGTCCATTTTTTCTACTACATATTCCCAATTATATAGTTAATGCAATAGTGCAGTTACTTAAAGAACAGTGAAATGAATTGCATATATGTAACAGAAGAGTTGAAATTTAACGGATTTGGATCCAAACTTTAATGAATTAGTAGAGGCACATGAAATGCAGGAAGTTTAATTAATTTCATTAAGAAAGTTTGTTCTTAAAATATACTCTTTCGTGCTTCCCTGGTGGCGCAGTGGTTGAGAGTCCACCTGCCGATGCAGGGGACACGGGTTCGTGCCCCGGTCTGGGAAGATCCCACATGCTGCGGAGTGGCTGGGCCCGTGAGCCATGGCCGCTGCTGAGCCTGCACGTCCAGAGCCTGTGCTGCACAACGGGAGAGGCCACAACAGTGAGAGGCCCACGTACCGAAAAAAAAAATAATAATAATATATATATATATATATATACACATATATATACTCTTTCTTCTCTATACATTTTTAATGATTTATACTATGAAAATTACATATTGAAATTGTTTTTTCAAGGGGTTACTACACAACTTCTCTATAGTCTCACAATACAATTTCTTTTCTAATCCTTCCTCTAGGCTCCATCACTTATCAAAGATAAAAGCCAAGCTCACTTGTAAAAATATATATAGATTTTATATTTCAGTAGTCTATAATTTATCTTGTCATGTTAGCCCTAATTAAAGTCAGATTGTCACCCTCTTTCTCTTATCAATAGCAATAAGTCTAGCCTGTTATTATTTATACTAACACTAATTTTTATTCTAGATTCTACTTGTACCGTATTTCTGATCTTTCATGTTCTTGTGGGGTATTTTTTGATATGGAAGCGTTTCTAATCTTAATTATCTTAAATGCAAATATATTCAGTGTAATTAGATACAAACATCTGACTATTTCATTAAGACTTCAATTTAAACATGGAGGAGGGAAGGAGCCTGCCCCCCACAAGAAAGAGCCAGATCATAATGTCATTTCCAGAAAGAGTGATTTTGGATTCTCACCCATGAGTAATGGGGAGGCTTTTAAGTACTTTATGCAGGGATTACTGATCAGACTTGTGTTTCTAAAATATCACTTTGGCTGCAGTATGAAAAGGTAAATTGGAAGGGATGACAAGACTGGAGGCATAGTCCAGTTAGAAAAATGTTGTAAGAGACCAGGTCATTATCATCATCAACATGCCTGAAGTGAAGAAGGAACCTGGCAGAAATGAGATAAAATCAACTGAATTTAGTCACTGTCACTTGATGAGGAAGAAGGAGGAGTCTAAGGTGGCTCCCAATTTCCTGATTTGAGTGACTTGATGAAATGGGTGTTTTTCACTAAAATAAGGACCATAAGAAAAGGCGCAGTTGGGGACATGTAGAACGGGACATGCTGGTGGGAAAAACCTATGAACATTTGAATGTGTGCATTTGTTCAGGGGTGATATATGGCCCAGAGATATAGATTTGGGAATCATTGTTATAGAGCTGGTAGTTGAAGTCTTTAATTAAGATTAGAAAATATGTTTAGATTCAGAAGAGAAGGCACAAAAGAATCCTGTGGAGTGGGCTCGTGGAAGTTGAGGGAGGAGAGAATTTTGAGAAGAGAATAAGAAACAATGCTAAATGCGTTGAACAGTGAATAGAAAGCCAACAACTGAGCCATGAGTAGAGACGTCCATTTCATTTGGCAGTATGAGGCTCGTGGGTGACCATCGACCAAGAATTTTCAGGGATATGGAGTACTTGATTATATGCCATTGGTTAAAGACTGAATGGATTCTTCAATTTTTTAAAAAGTGAATGAGAAGTGAATAAATAGAGACAGCAAGTTTCCTTTCTGTTGCAAGTTTTTGAATATTAGAGATAGGAGTAAGAATAATAGCCAGGGGGAGATGCAGGATAGAGGGTTTTTCAGTTCTTTTGTTTTTCCCACTTGTTCCTTGATTAAAATATTGCTTTTGGTTTCATTTAATTTAATGTTAAACTCAGTATTTTGCTAAAATTAATCATTCTGTAATACTTTGGTTAGTGGCATAAGTTTGAAAGAATCAGGGTTACCAGCAAACCAAATTAAGGATAAATACTGAATTGTGTGATTTCCATGAATGCTCAGGATTAAAAACTATTTATGACAGGAATATGTAAAGCCATGACTGAATAAAAGGAAGAAGCTGACAGCGTGTTGGATAAATGTGAGATACCTTACCAATGATTTTTAAATGAGGCCATCTGTTAAAGCTTGCTGATGCTCTCAGTCTGGAGCGGGAGGCTGTTTATGTTTTCACGCAAATCAGGCTTTAACCAAAACACTTTGGCAAAAACAGATGCCTTATAGAAATTCATTATTCCTAAAATAATTACAACCCTCTAAATGTTAACATCCCTTCCTACAAAGAATGGTATTATGCTAATACTGTTCATATATATGAATGTGAAATTATTGTATCATTGCTGTAATGCAATTCAGTGGTTTCTCTCTACCCTCACCTCCAACCTCACCCCCAGGAGATACATGCCTGCTTACCAGGACCAATTTCCTACTTATTTAGCCAAAAATAATTGACCTTTGAAAGTCATAACCCAAGTAGTTGCATTTGAACTAAAATCTAAAGACAAACCTAATCTTTCAAGCATTTTCTCCTATTATCATCTTTTTTTTTGACCCTCTGTAAGTCTTACCAGATATATTAAACTAAAGGAGATTTCATAATAGAATACAGTCATGCTGTCATGTTTCATTAATGTTGAAGAGGAAGAATTAGTGTTATTTTGCCAGAAAACGAACTTCCAGTGTTACTACTACTATTTTACTAATGTGCGTAGTCACTCACTTGTAAAGGGTGAACACTGTGTGCAGAAGTGCCTACAGACAGGAGCTATGAGCATCCCTAACTTCTACATCCATGTTACATCAGCTTGAGTCCACACATAAAAGAGATCAAATCTCTGAGGGCCAGAGAAAAAAATTGAAGAGACTTATTATTTGCAGCTTTCATCATTACTGGGAGAGCAGCAAATTAGAATCAGACTAACACTTTTGGTTTCTCTAATTTATGGCTTTTTGTTAACTTTGTCACTGAGTGAGCTGTTGAGCCAGATTCCTATGGCACGTAAGCACCTTGCTCAGGGTTCACTTTAGTACTGTGAGAAGCTTTTATGCGGAGACTCTCTATTTAGTACACCAATGAAAGTATTATTTATTGGTGTCTTCTTGTCCTCTGGGAATGCTTTTACCTTCAGTAGGCTCTTATTTACCTTAAAATAGTGGCTTAACTACTCAGATGATAACGTCTCATTTCTCCTTCCTAACTGCTCTTTGAGTTGAAGCATTTCTCAGAATGGAGAATGGAAGAAGGACTGGCGAACTACATGTGTGAACACCCCTGCCTAGCTCCTTGCTCATGACAGAGAGTCTGCACCTTACATTCTTTTTTTAAATTTATTTATTCATTTATTTTTGGCTGCGTTGAACCTTCGTTGCTGCACGCGGAGGCTACTCTTCATTGTGGTGCACGGGCTTCTCACTGTGCACCTTGCATTCTATGTGCTCTATAAAGTGGTCTGGCATAGTGATGTAGAGAGATGCTCTGCAGTCCGATGGCCTGAATTTGAGAGTTGGCTCCACCACTTATTGCTTGTGTAAGCTCAGCAAATAATTCCTCTCTGCCCCAGGTTCCTCATCTCTTAACTAGAAATAATAATACACACAACTATATACAAGATACATAACCAACAAGGACCTACAGTGTAGCACAGGGAACTATACTCAGTATTTTGTAATAACCTATAAGGGAAAAGAATCTGAAAAAAAATAGATATATATGTATGTGTAACTGAATCACTTTGCTGGTATACCTGAAACTCACACAACATTGTACATCAACTATACTTCAATAAAAATTTTTAAAACTAGGGTTAATAATAGTACCTTACACATAGTGTGGTTATGAGGATTAAATAAGTTAGTATATTTTAAAAGCTTGGCACAAAGCCTGATAGGTCGTTGTGCTGGTGGTGGTGGTGGTTGTGGTGGTTATTCTCATAGACAAAGAAGCATTGCCTTGTTCCTGGAAACCAAGAGGAGTACTCGTTAGCAGGAAGCAATCCTACTCTCTACAGTTTTTCTATACTGGGAAAATATTGGTGGTCCTATGAAATGACACCAAAATATTGCGCCTCTCATTAAGGAAGGAAAAGAAAATACCATGTGCTTTTATGAGCATTATCTCAATTAATCCTCAGAACAATTCTTCCAAAATAAATTAGCCAATTTTTACATGGGAGAGACCCAAAGTCTTACACAAGAGCGAATGGCTACTGGATAACAAAGTCAGGATTCAGTCAGAGGAGTACCTGACCCAAAAGCCCATCTGTTTCCACCTCACTCTACTGGCTAAATTGTCAATATATGGGGCATAGTTGTTTTCCTCCCTTTCTAGATGTGGCAGATTAAAAGAAACCTCTTCAACAGTCCAATCCTACCTCTTCTCTCTTCAACTGAGAGACCGCAAACATGGTAGACACTCAAATAATGTTTGGTCATTGACCAGACAAATAATTCTTTTTCCTAAAAAGAAAATACACATTTTGCATCTTTAATATTGCAGTGGTTTACTTGTACTAAAATAGGATCTCCCATGACTTTGTAGAAAAGTAAAAATAGAACTTCATATATGAGACCGAGTTTTCCCAATTTACCCTATATCCTCTTCTACTGAATAGGTTACAAAGTCTGACTTAATGAAAAAGCCTAATAATTCTAGTAGCTTCCTATCCTCGTTCTATATTTTTTGTTTCTTTGTTTATTTTTTAATTTAATTTAATTTTTTTTTATACAGCAGGTTCTTCTTAGTCATCCATTTTATACACATCAGTGTATACATGTCAATCCCAATCTACTAATTCATCACACCACCACCACCACCCCCCGCCGCTTTCCCCCTTTCGTGTCCATATATTTTTTTCTACTCTTCTGTGTCTCAATTTCTGCCCTGCAAACTAGTTCATCTGTACCATTTTCCAGGTTCCCCATATATGCGTTAACATAACAGTATTTGTTTTTCTCTTTCTCACTTACTTCCCTCTTTATGACAGTCTCTAGATGCATTCACATCTCTACAAATGACCTAGTTTCATTCCTTTTTTATGGCTGAGTAATATTACATTGTATATATGTACCACATCTTCTTTATCCATTCGTCTGTCCATGGGCATTTAGGTTGCTTCCATGACCTGGCTATTGTAAATAGTGCTGCAATGAACACTGGGGTGCATGTGTCTTTTTGAATTATGGATTTCTCTGGGTATATGCCCAGTAGTGGCATTGCTGGGTCATATGGTAAATCTATTTTTAGTTTTTTAAGGAACCTCAATACTGCCCTCCATAGTGGCTGTATCAATTTACATTCCCACCAACAGTACAAGAGGGTTCCCTTTTCTCTACACGCTCTCCAGCATTTGTTCTTTGTAGATTTTCTGATGATGCCCATTCTAACTGGTGTGAGGTGATACCTCATTGTAGTTTTGATTTGCATTTCTCGAATAATTAGTGATGTTGAGCAGCTTTTCATGTGCTTCTTGGCCATCTGTATGTCTTTGGAGAAATGCCTATTTAGGTCTTCTGCCCATTTTGGGATTGGGTTGTTTGTTTTTTGAATATTGAGCTGCATGAGCTGTTTATATATTTTGGAGATTAATCCTTTGTCCGTCGATTCGTTTGCAAATATTTTCTCCCATTCTGAGGGTTGTCTTTTCGTCTTGTTTATGGTTTCCTTTGCTTTGCAAAAGCTTTTAACTTTCCTTAGGTCCCATTTATTTTTGCTTTTATTTCCATTACTCTCGGAAGTGGATCGAAAAATATCTTGCTGTGATTTATGTCAAAGATTGTTCTTCCTATGTTTTCCTCTAAGAGTTTTATAGTGTCCGGCCTTACATTTAGGCCTCTAATCGATTTTGAGTTTATTTTTGTGTATGGTGTTAGGGAGTGTTCTAATTTCATACTTTTACATGTAGCTGTCCAGTTTTCCCAGCACCACTTATTGAAGAGACTGTCGTTTCTCCATTGTATATCCTTGCCTCCTTTGTCATAGATTAGTTGACCATATGTGCGTGGGTTTATCTCTGGGCTTTCTATCTTGTTCTATCGATCTATATTTCTGTTTTTGTGCCAGTACCATATTGTTTTGATTACTGTAGCTTTGTAGTATAGTCTGAAGTCAAGGAGTCTGATTCCTCCAGCTCCGTTTTTTTCCCTCAAGATTGTTTTGGCTATTCAGGGTCTTTTGTGTCTCCATACAAATTTTAAGATTTTTTGTTCTAGTTCTGTAATAAATGCCATTGGTAATTTGATAGGGATTGCATTGAATCTGTAGATTGCTTTGGGTAATATAGTCATTTTCACAGTACTGATTCTTCCAATCCAAGAACATGTTATATCTCTCCATCTTTTTGTATCATCTTTAATTTCTTTCATCAATGTCTTATAGTTTTCTGCATACAGGTCTTTTGTCTCCCTACGTAGGTTTATTCCTAGGTATTTTATTCTTTTTGTTGCAGTGGTAAATGGGAGTGTTTCCTTAATTTCTCTTTCAGATTTTTCATCATTAGTGTATAGCAATGCAATAGATTTCTGTGCATTAATTTTGTATCCTGCAACTTTACCATATTCATTGATTAGCTCTAGTCGTTTTCTGGTGGCATCTTGAGGATTCTCTATGTATAGTATCATGTTGTTTCCAACCAGTGACAGTTTTACTTCTTCTTTTCCAATTTGTATTCCTTTTATTTCTTTTTCTTCTCTGACTGCCATGGCTAGGACTTCCAAAACTATGTTGAATAATAGTGATGAGAGTGGACATCCTTGTCTTGTTCCTGATCTTAGAGGAAATGCTTTCAGTTTTTCACCATTGAGAATGATGTTTGCTGTGGGTTTGTCGTATATGGCCTTTATTATGTTGAGGTAGGTTCCCTCTATGCCCACTTTCTGGAGAGTTTTTATCATAAATGGGTGTTGAATTTTGTCAAAAGCTTTTCCTGCATCTGCTGAGATGATCATATGGTTTTTATTCTTCAGTTTGTTAATATGGTGTATCACATTGTTTGATTTGTGTATATTGAAGAATCCTTGCATCCCTGGGGTAAATCCCACTTGATCATGGTGTATCATCCTTTTAATGTGTTGTTGGATTCTGTTTGCTAGTATTTTGTTGAGGATTTTTGCATCTGTATTCATCAGTGATATTGGTTTGTAATTTTCTTTTTTGTAGTATCTTTGTCTGGTTGGTATAAGGGTTATGGTGGCCTCATAGAATGAGTTTGGGAGTTTTCCTTCCTCTGCAATTTTTTGGAAGAGTTTGAGAAAGATGGGTGTTAGCTCTTCTCTAAATGTTTGATAGAATTCACCTGTGAAGCCATCTGGTCCTGGACTTTTGTTCGTTGGAAAATTTTTAATCACAGTTTCAATTTCATTACTTGTGATTGGTCTGTTCATATTTTCTATTTCTTCCTGCTTCAGTCTTGGAAGGTTATACCTTTCTAAGAATTTGTCCATTTCCTCCAGGTTGTCCATTTTATTGGCATAGAGTTGCTTGTAGTAGTCTCTTAGGATGCTTTGTATTTCTGCGGTGTCTGTTGTAACTTCTCCGTATTTCTAATTTTATTGACTTGAGTCCTCTCCCTCTTTTTCTTAATGAGTCTGGTTAATGGTTTATCCATTTTGTTTATCTTCTCAAAGAACCAGCTTTTAGTTTTATTGATCTTTGCTATTTTTTTCTTTGTTTCTATTTCATTTATTTCTGCTCTGATCTTTATGATTTCTTTCCTTCTGCTAACTTTGGGTTTTGTTTGGTCTTCTTTCTCTAGTTCCTTTAGGTGTAAGGTTAGATTGCCTATTTGAGATTTTTCTTGTTTCTTGAGGTAGGCTTGTATTGCTATATACTTCCCTCTTAGAACTGCTTTTGCTACATCCCATAGATTTTGGATCGTCGTGTTTTCATTGTCCTTTGTCTCTAGGTATTTTTTGATTTTCTGTTTGATTTCTTCAGTGATCTCTTCGTTATTTAGTAATGTAGTGTTTAGCCTCCATGTTTTACATTTTTTTCCATGTAATTAATTTCTAATCTCATAGCGTTGTGGTCAGAAAAGATGCTTGATATGATTTCAATTTTCTTAAATTTACTGAGGCTTGATTTGTGACCCAAGATGTGATCTATCCTGGAGAATGTTCCATGCACACTTGAGAAGGAAGTGTAATCTGCTGATTCTGGATCGAATTTCCTACAGATTTCAATTAAATTTATCTGGTCTATTGTGTCTTTTAAAGCTTGTGTTTCCTTATTAATTTTCTGTTTGGATGATCTGTCCATTGGTGTAAGTGAGGTGTTAAAATCCCCCATTATTATTGTGTTACTGTTGATTTCCTCTTTATAGCTGTTAGCAGTTCCCTTATGTATGAGGTGCTCCTATCTTGGGTGCATATATATTTATAATTGCTATATCTTCTTCTTGGATTGATCCCTTGATCATTATGTAGTGTCCTTCCTTGTCTCTTGCAACATTCTTTATTTTAAAGTCTATTTTATCTGATATGAGTATTGCTACTCCAGCTTTCTTTTGATTTCCATTTGCATGGAATATCTTTCTCCATCCCCTCACTTTCAGTCTGTATGTGCCCCTAGGTCTGAAGTGGGTCTCTTGTAGACAGCATATATATGGGTCTTGTTTTTGTATCCATTCAGCAAGCCAGTGTCTTTTGGTTGGAGCATTTAATCCATTCACTTTTAAGTTCATTATCAATATGTATGTTCCTATGACCATTTTCTTAATTGTTTTGGGTTTGTTTTTGTAGGTCCTTTTCTTCTCTGTGTTTCCCACTTAGAGAAGTTCTTTTAACATTTGTTGCAGAGCTGGTTTGGTGGTGCTGAATTCTCTTAGCTTTTTCTTGTCTGTAAAGCTTTGGATTTCTCCATCAAATCTGAATGAGATCCTTGCTGGGTAGAGTAATCTTGGTTGTAGTTTCTTTCCTTTCATCACTTTAAGTATATCATGTGACTCCCTTCTGGCTTGTAGAGTTTCTGCTGAGAAATTAGCTCTTAACCTTATGGGAGTTCCCTTGTATGTTTTTTGTCATTTTTCCCTTGCTGCTTTCAATAATTTTTCTCTGTTTTTAATTTTTGCCAATTTGATTACTGTGTGTCTCAGCATGTTTCTCCTTGGGTTAATCCTGTATGGGACTCTCTGCAGTTCCTGGACTTGAGTGGCTATTTCCTTTCGCATGTTAGGGAAGTTTTTGACTATAATCTCTTCAAATATTTTCTCAAGTCCTGTCTCTCTCTGTTCTCCTTCTGGGACCCCTATAATGCGAATGTTGTTGTGTTTAATGTTGTCCCAGAGGTCCCTTAGGCTGTCTTCATTTCTTTTCATTCTTTTTTCTTTATTCTGTTCCGCAGCATTGAATTCCACCATTCTGTCTTCCAGGTCACTTATCTGTTCTTCTTCCTCAGTTAATCTGGTATTGATTCCTTCTAGTGTATTTTTCATTTCAGTTATTGTATTGTTCATCTCTGTTTTTTTGTTATTTAATTCTTCTAGATCTTTGTTAAACATTTCTTGCATCTTCTCCATCTTTGCCTCCATTCTTTTTCTGAGGTCCTGGATCATCTTCACTATCATTATTCTAAAATCTTTTTCTGGAAGGTTGCCTATCTCCACTTCATTTACTTGTTTTTCTGGGGTTTTATCTTGTTCCTTCATCTAGTACTTGTCCCTCTGCCTTTTCATCTTGTCTATCTTTCTGTGAATGTGGTTTTTATCCCACAGGCTGCAGGATTGTAATTCTTCTTGCTTCTGCCGTCTGCCATCTGGTGGATGAGGCTAAGAGGCTTGTGGAAGTTTCCTGATGGGAGGGACTGGCGATGGGTAGAGCTGGCTGTTGCTCTCCTCATTCTATTTTGATCTTTTTTATTTCTTTAAAGAAAATATTGGCCCTGAACATTTTTGCCGTTGACGGAAAACAATAAAACTTTTATCTGGTAGTAAATTTGTTTGAAAATAGGAAAGCCATCTGAGTGATAATTATTTTCTACCAAAGATAATAAAGATAATAATTTGTGTTTGCATCTGTAAGGCATTTAAATCATAGAGGGCTTTACAGAAAGAATCAAATTTCGGAGTAAAGTTTACAGCATCTTTTTCAAACTGACACATAGCTACATGAGAATACTATTGTTATTTTGTACAGCTAAATCATGTCCCTGCATTGAAACCTTTCCATGCTTATCCTGCCAATGCCAATCTTTCTAGAAACTGTCCTTCCTTCTAGCTACATTTATGTCTCTATACAGCTGTACATTTATATGTACTCATCACCTGTGTTAGTTTTGCTTTTCTCTCGGCACAGAGCAGAAGACTCTCCCAGTGACTAGTTGTGTAACCTAGTTATGTAACGTTAGGAAAGTTACCTGACATCACTGTGCCTTACCTTTTCATCTTTGTTATGTATCAACCATTGTACCAGTTCCTTTATGTATCTAATTTCATTTGTCTCCATGTAAATGTAAAGGAGAGGCCAAAGAGCTTAAGTAATTTTACCAGTTTTACATGGATGGTAAGTAGCAGGGCCAGGATTCAAATACACTTCTATTTCAAATCCTTTGCTGTTACACCTCCTCAACCCACACTGCTTCTAGAGCATTAATTTGGGGAGAGGAGTTTTTCATACTAGTCCCCCTCCATCCACACCCCTACTCTGCCTCAGCTAACTGCTCTTACAGTTGAGAAGGTGTAATGTCCCGCTAAGTAGTCAACCTTTTTTCACCCCAGCCCACCTGAGGGATACGACGCACTTCCACTAGTGACTTAACATCGTTCCTCAAAAGACAAGACTCAGGATCTGGGTGATAAGGAGCAAGTATAGTTTGAAGAATCTTCTTTCTTTGAGGTGATCTAGATGTGTTCTAAGCTGTAACAACCCAGAGTATTGGCGAGGCACTATTCTGGACACTTTCCTTGTGTTAACTCATTTAATCTTCACAACAACTTTGAAATTAGGTCTATTATTTTACTGATTAAGGTACTGAGATGCAGAGAAGTTAAGTACCTTGTCTGGCTTATTGCTCCATTTTTTTTACAAAGATGAACCACATACTCACTCCTGGCCTCGTAAACTCCAGTTTGGAATGACACCTGGTTAAGAATTTCAGACCATAAATTACTACTTCCGCCCCTATTGTCACTTCAAGTGTCGGTTTCCCCACAAGCTATTGAACAAGTACTGTGTTGTACTAGTTCTTTGCACAAATAGATACTTAGAAGATGTTATCTGGTTGGCTGTCCTGAAAAAGGGAACACTTGAAACAACTAAATCTGTTGGCAAGGATGTGTAGTATGGTAGTTAAGAGTACAGGCTCAAGTCCACTGGACCTGTCCCACCAGCTACTAGTTATATTAATGTAGGCAAGTTATTTCACCTTTTTCCTTGTCTGTAAAATGGGACAATAATAGTTTTAGCATCATGAAATGGCTGTGAGGATATACTGAGAAAATGCTGTAAGTACATTGTACGCATGCTTAAATAGTAGTCACATAGTAAATATTAGTCATTAATAGTAATAGTTAAGGTCGTCTTTACTGAGCAGGTAGTCTCATGTGCTTTCTTGAGACTTTAATGTAATTCTGCAGGCAGATACTTTGGAAATTATTTTAATTCTTTTGAACACCAGAATACCATTTGGTACCTCCCCAAATTTTCTACATTAAGACTTAAGAAGTCTTGAGGGATAAATTGGGAGATTGGGATTGATATATACACACTACTATATATAAAATATATAACTAATAAGGACCTACTGTATAGCACAGGGCACTCTTCTCAATACTCTGTAATGACCTATATGGGAAAAGAATCTAAAAAAGAGTGGAGATATGTATATGTATAACAGATTCAATTTGCTGTACAGCAGAAACTAGCACATTGTAAATCAACTATGCTCCAATAAAAAATTTTTTTTAAAGAAAAGACTTAAGAAGTCTTAACATTAAAGAGCAGCTGCATTTCAAGTAGCATTTCAAGTGGCTCAGCAAAGCAAGGTAGTACAGATAATTTAAATGATACCCACTCACAAGTACCTTCATTTTCTTTGATTACTTTTTCTGAATACCTTTTTTGTTATGTACCTTATGAACTTAAAACATGACAAAGGATGAATTTCTTAATATGTACATTATGTTTTCTGAGCCTGTTAATTCTTTAAGGAAATTAAGGAAAAAAATAATGAAGCCATGTTATATAGGTACTTAATTTTTTTTAATCTATGTTAGTACTATGGTAGTTAATGCTTATTTTATGCAAACTAGACTATATCTGTTAATGGACACATTACTGTCAAGAAAATATTACTTAATTATCAGTAATGAAGCAGGGATAAGCTGCTCACTTAGATATAATATATCTAATGACCTTTTCAGTTAGAGGTTGTGATGAAAGGTATCAGTTTCACAAATTATGCTTCATTCAGCTTCTGGCCTTTGTGTAGATTAATGTTTTGTGGATGAGTTTTAAAGTCAGACGTAAATTGTGTTTGGTGTTTAAAATTGATTTAATATCTTGTTTTTAGTACATCATTTTCTTGTTTATTAAGCTTCATTTTTATCTTCAAGCTTAAAAAAAAATAGTCTATAGTAAATTTAGGACTGCTTAACTAACTGCCAATGTTTTTCTTAACCCTACCAAATAAAATGGGACATGTATTTCCACTGTTTTAACCAAAGAACAAGTTTCTCTGTTATTTCTGAATTTAGGGCAGTAAGCACAATGTATGTAATGACGTTTTTGAACTAGGAATATAAATATTTATAATACCATTTTTTCTAATTAGATTTCCTGAGATGACACAAAGCTGTTTATTGTGAGAGAATTTATGATATTTCTTAATCAGCCTCTTACTGAATCACAAATGTCTTATCTCAGGGTATTGAAAAATTATTCAAGAACTCATAGATTTAGCCTTGTATTCAGACCAGTAGGAGAACTGCCTCATATTTTAAGTAACTAAGTAAGGATTTAAATGTTAGAGGTCAATGCGACAAGGCAGTGAAACAAAAAGTCCATTTTTAATTCAAATCTTTAAGCTGTTTCTTTATATAAAATCTTATCAGAAGCCCAAAAAAGAAATCTGACAGAATTGGAGCTGCTCTGCTTCAATGGAAATGTATTCCTCCAGTAACTTGAAGGAATTCAGGGCTCTCAAGGAGCAGTGTTTTGGTACTATGATCCTGATCGTTGTATTACTAACAGAGCCCAAACACTAGAGCAGGAAAGAAGGGTACAGACAACCATCTTTTTCAACCCCCTTATTTTAATGATGAGGTACCTAGAATCTAAAGTGTAACCAGCCTAAGTTCAGGTGATCAATAAGTACTATGACCTAAAATGTAAAAAAAAATTATAGTACTTTTAGTGGTAGAATCTTTCCCTTATTCTCTGTTGCCCTACAGCTGTAATCATGAATTTTGAAAACTCTTTATAAAAAGAACAGTTTTTGAATTGACCTAATTTTTGCATTTAAAAAACTAAGCCACAGATTTCCATTTTCAAGGACACAGTAAAGTCCTACCTGTCCCCCATACTGTCTCTTCACTTCTTCCACCATTGCTCATTTTGGTGCAGATTCTCCACTCTGGCGTTACAAATCAGGAATGTGCCTGTGCTGTACTTCAGTTCCTTCAGTTCCTGAAACGTATATTCATACATGGTGTTGCCTCTGATTGGAACGCTCCATCTAACAGCTTCTCTACCTCCTGCCCCTGTCATCTCAACCAGGCTAACTTCTCTTTATCCTTCAGGCTATGGTTTAAATGTCACTGCCTCCTTCAGGCCTTCTCTGATGCATCCAAACCAAATCTGGATCAGACAGCTCTCATTTGTGCTCTCACAGCATCCTGTACTTTTTCTTCCATAGCAATGGCATCCGATTCTACATGCTCACTTCCATAACTGTAGAGACCACATGACTTGTGCATCATTGAATCCCCAGGCATAGCAGAGTTTCTGACCCATGGCTAGTGCCCTGTATTTACTAGGGAAGGAAGAGAGGAACATGGACTCCACTCCCCCTCAAAGGATATAACATGTTGAATAGTATGAGTCTTAAACTGGTTTCTTGTTGAGGAGCAGCTGCTGACTTCCTATCTGACTTTGGAAGACTTTCTGTCCATAAGATTTTGTTTCCTTTTCCAGTAGGATGATAATACCTCCTGACTTTGTCTTCCTCCTGCTGAAGTGAAAGTTTTCTCTGTATCAGAGCTTTCTCCTCAGTTTCTGAAGTATAATAGGGGAAAAACTCATGTTTTCCTTTGGATACCGGATTGAGGAGGCTTCTCTTGGAAAATAATTTCTTAAAAATCATCTTACTTGGACTTCCCTGGTGGCACAGTGGTTGAGAGTCCGCCTGCCGATGCAGGGGACACGGGTTCGTGCCCCGGTCCGGGAAGATCCCACATGCCGCGGAGCGGCTGGGCCCGTGAGCCATGGCCGCTGAGCCTGCGCGTCCGGAGCCTGTGCTCCGCAACAGGAGAGGCCGCAACAGTGAGAAGCCCGCGTACCGCAAAAAAAAAAAAAAATCTTACTTTTTCCCCAGGTCCCAAGAAATTAAGTAATGGGCTACCTCCCTCACTTACAAACAAGTTCATGGACTTTGAGTAGTGATGACATTCTTTAAATGAAACATTTGTAGCTGTTCTTGGGCACTTTAGGATTTTATTTATTTTGTTTTATTGCTTGAGAATGGTACTTACATAATTCATGATTTAACATGTGTACTGTGTAGCCATGAGGGAATTATTTTCTGTAATTTAAAATGTCCAAATTTGTTTCTGTCAAAAATGAGGAATTTAAATGTAACTAATCAGGGCCCCATCAAAAGCAATACCACTTTTCCAATTTTTGATTGTGTTATTTTTGTGTTGGCAAGAACAGCCTATGAGGAGAATGAGGTGTGAGAGATAGGAGGTGAGGTAAGAAAATTGTCTTACTCATTTTTTCAGCAAGTTGAAAAAGTTATGTTCAAGAAAAAGACCCATTGAACTTCAGTAGTGATTCTATCAGGAAAAAACAAAAATTTAAGGACTTTTGAGGGAAAATAATGCATGAACATAACCAGAACAGCAGTTGATATTTAACAGAACTAAATGGTCACAGTTTCAAGTAAAGTATGCCCTGGCATTTGAACAGCTGTTATATCTAAATCAGATTTGAATACTGTTGTTTAACCTTCCCAGCTGTAGCAGGGGTGGCTTGTTAGTCTAATTCAGTATAAAATATGCATAGTATACTTAAATTTGAAACTTTAAACACATATTTGTATTAAAATGATAAATTTTAGTCATATAAGCCTGTTTCAGGTATACCCTTTGTCTCTCTGTGAGTTGTTTATTGTTCTCAACTATATTGTATGTTTGAGCAGATTTTAAATAATTAAAATGTCCTAAACTCTTTCCATTTAATTCATATCTTTTTTTTTACTTTTGTATTAGGAATGAATAAAAATATACATTTTTCTATGCATATATTTGTAATTGCATTGGTATATTCATAGGAAAATTTAAGGGTTTTTTTCCCTATTTTTCTTCCTTGATGATTCTGTGCCCCAACAGAATCTTCTGTACAAACACAATCATGGGAATGCAATGAGGATAAGGTGGTTGCTGTAGGAAGGCAAAATAAAAGACCAGTATCTCTCAGTCTTACAAAGCTAAAGACAAAGGGATTAATACCAAAATACATAAAGCCATGTAGCATATGCATATAGTGAATAAAAATTTGCTCATCAAAGCCTATTACACTCGAAAATATTGCTTGACATTTGAAAGAGGTAATTTTAGAACAAACAAATACAAATGCTCATGGGTATATACCACATATGTTTACACATACACATATACAGATAAATGTAGACATAGTTATAGATGCATCTACGTGTGTGTGTGTGCGTGTGTGTATTTATGTACTATATACGCACATGTATTTCTTAGCTTTGTCTTATGGAGAGCTTAGAAACAATAACAACCTAAGGGACCCTCCAAGCACCCAGATACTGATTTCTAAGTAGCATTCCCTACTAAAAACAAAAAAAAAGGAGGGGAGGGGAGGCCTCTTGGCAAAATAGCCAGTTCTAGGGCTGGTACACAGAAAGTGTAACATGAGAGTAGAATTTGTGCCCAAAAGTAGGGAGGTACTCAAAGAATGCTGGGGACATGAGAAAAGGCACAGAAGCCACTTTGAAGAAGACCCTACTAGCCAAATCTTGGAAATTTGAGCTTCAAAATAAATAATGGAAAATAACCCACTGAGTAAAATGGAAATCCAGGTATCCATACTGAGATAGATAGATAGATAGATAGACAGACAGACAGACACAGATAGATAGATACGGAAACCTCTTTATTACAGAATACCAACTAATAAACATTGAAGGAATGGTGAAATCGAAAAATACCGTTAACAATCATAGTTATGTTCAGTTTAGATGGGAGTTGTCAATTGGAGGCTAAGGTAGGCTGGTGGGTTTGATCAGGTTTGATGAGGAAGAGGATATTGACAGTCTTAGAATATTTCTTTCACAAACTACTAATCAGTTACAAAGGGCAGAATGGTGACTTTACAGTGGGAAAACCCGATGAACAGTACAACCAAGTGATCAAGGTTTACATCACAAGTCAGTTGATATCATGTGTGGTACATCACCCTGATGTCAGACACTAGAAGAGCTGTGTATCCTATCAGTGGTTTCCTGCCCCAAAAGCATTGATCAAGAGGAAATAACAGATAGATCTAGGTTTATGATTAGCCTACAGAATGAAACTCCTGTATTCTTGAAAAACTGTCAAGCACCTGAAAGGCAGGGAGAAACTGAGAATACTGAGAAAGATTGAGTGTCCTCATATCTCTGGGACAGTTTACAAAGTGTGAATGGGGTCTGCAGATTGACAGTAGTGCTGTATCAATGTTGATTTACTGACTTGAAGGATTATACTGTGATTATGTAAGATAAAGTCCCTGTTTTGGGAAATAGTCACCAGAGTAATTGGGAATGACAGGAATCATATATGCTGCTTGTTCTTCAATGGTTCGGAAAAAGGCTAATTATGAGGGTATATACATGTTTGGAGAAGTATATCTAGATTTCAATAAGAAGAGAAAGAAATGGAGCACATGGTGAAATGTTAAAAGTTGGAGAATCTAGGTGAGAGGGATATGGAAATTCATTGTTCTGTTTTGCATGCTTTTCTAGGTTTGAAAGTATTTCTAAATAAATTATTGAAAAATGTTTATTTAAGTGGTAATATAGTAAACACCTCATAATCAAAAATTAATACTTCACGAAAGACATATAAGTAGTTACACAAAGTTAGGTTCCTTAAAACCGTAAATAGCTTAATGTCAGTTCAGGCCAGATTGTGCTACTAAATGAGTTAAGTTTTTCAGAGGTTTCTAAATTTGTGAATTGAGGATAAAAGTTGTAGATTTATGTAACGTATCTGAAGCCCAGATAAATAAGTTTTCCAATCTCACACAGAAAGTAACAAAACAAAGTCCAAAACCGAAGTCTCTCGATTCCAAATCCAATAGCCCTGGATGACAGTCTGGATAACAGATTACTGAGGCAAGACAGAGACATTTGTGTTCAAATTCTGACCTTTGGGAGTTGGAAAGTGTCGGATTTACAAAATGGCCCTTAGAGCTACATTATTAGCTTCACCAAGAGGGCATGTCCTGCGTTGCAATTTTCAAATGCGTCCTAAAGAAATACAGAAAACCGTTTTCTTTTGCCTCACCTATTTCTTACACGGTAGTATAAATGTGGGAGTGAGTAGACTTCTTCCTCTCATCTGCATCCCAGACCTCTTACCCAGTAACATTTCCTTTTTCCTTACAGAATTATAAGCATACACGTGGACTTCAATCACTACTTTTTTCCAATGTGATTTACCAATCACTTGAATATCCCTAATGCCTAATTTGTTTTTAAAAATTCAAACAGCCATTGACTCGAACTGCTGTACAAGAAAATGGCCTTTCCTGGACCCTGTATCTGTCCATATCATTTTAGGTATAGTTAAGGATTTTGTATTCAAACATTTCCTTTTCTTTTTTTTTTTTAATGTCCTTAACTGCAAAAAGAAAATATTCTTGGATATTTTCAGTTATATAGCCAGTATAGGTAAGTCCATTTTGAGGGCTGAATATTATTCGTTACACTGTCACCATTGCTTAAGTAGGTTTTCAATAAGCTTCTTATATGCCATATCTCTTTATATTCTTATTCTTCAAATACTTTTAAATGATTTTCTGGAAATGGCCAAGTTTTGGTCATTTACAGTTTTGCTACTTAAACATCTACATGTTTGAAATAAGATTGTTTATGAGTAAAAGTGTGCCATTGGCTTAGTTAACTTCTAATATCATTTGATTTATCTTGGGGCAGAGATATTTGATGTCCTATTTTAAATAATGTCAAAATTATTTTAAATAAACATCAAAAACTATGGCCTGAACATAATTTTTTAAATAGCTATGTCTCCTGGGTTCCAAAACTGCTTCTTTCCACTCTTATTCCTATAGCTTGATGGCTGAGTCAGTTATTTCTTTTCCTGTTTTCAGTTTACTACCTTAAGGGCTTAATAGATTAAAGGGTTTTGCAGATTGTAAATATGCACATTTTCAGTGTATTATTCTAAACTGAGCCTTGCTAATTCTTATTTTAGCTAAAGAAATGGGAGATGTATTTTCAATACTGAGCAGTAAAGACAGGATTTTTTCTTTTCAAAAAGGAGATGAACAAAAACATTTTCTAAGTAGCATGTCAGTATACCTTTACTCCATAGCATATGTATCTTTAATTCTATAAATTATGACCAAAGACAGCATCAACTGTTAGCCACAGTTGACAACAAATAATATATTGATGAATTATATTTCTGTCTGTCCTTCTAAATCTACTTTATTTAGTAAATAAGCTTATAATTGCATTTCCAAAAGTGAACATTTTAGTCTCCTGTAATTTCAGAGCAGGTACCTGGGATTATAATATGCTTACGCATGTTAAAACAAAAGGGCTTTAAGCACTAACATTCTGAGATTTTAATTAAATAGCTAGGTTTGAATTAAAATATATTCTGAAGAGAAGAGAAAGGGGAGTTATTGGTTAGTGGGGACAGAGTTTCAGTTTAGGATGACAAAAAAGTTCTGGAAATGGATAGTAGTGATGGTCATACAATGGTGTGAATGTACTTTAATGACACTGAAATGTACACTTAAAATGGTTAAAAGGTAAGTTTTATGTATGTTTTACACATACATACAGTGTATTTAAAAATCTGATTCGTGGGTTTTCCTCTGTGATTCCTCCTCCCCACAGACATTAGCTGGCATTTAGTATTTAACCATAATATATACTATTTATTCATTTAATGTATGTTATATACTTATACTATGTTAGGTATATATTCTGGGTGTAAAAAATTCCTGAAAGTTTTTTTTTTTTAATTGACTCCAGCTTTTTTTTAGCTATGTGACCTTGTATAAGGTATTCAATCCCTCAAAACTTTAATTTTCTTATGTATGAAATAGATAATACCTATTCAAAAGGTTGTTACAAGGAGTAGTTAATATAAAAATTTTTATTGAGAAAATGAATATTATTCATGTAAAGCACTTAGCAGACAATGAAATGCGTAGAAAGCACTCAAGAAATTATAGCTGCTGGCACATTTTATTAGACATTGCAGATGAATTAACGCACGAAAGTTACTTTCAGTTCTTGGTTGTCTTTTGGGGGCTGCATATATGGGTTCATCTTGTAGTCATAGCCTGCAGTATCTTTGTTTATTTTTCTTACTTGACTGCTAAACATGACACATACAGAGGATCCTGTTAACCCTGTGTTTGAACTCTGAGTACCCCTTCAGCCTCCTAGGTCTTGCACCAGTGGCTTAGTCAACAAGCTTGCTAAGCAAGGTGAACAGGGAAAGAAGACAGGTATGCAACATGCTGGCATTTATGTGGAACAACCCTTATTGCCCAGCTGTCCCCAGAGAGCCTGAAACAGTTCTAACACCTTTCAGACTTAGATAGCCTCTTTATTGATAAATCCTGTGGGACTGCTACATTTAAGCAACTACTTTTGATCAAAAAGGTTAACCAGTGTTTTTCAAAGTATAAATATACTTTTTTCACATAATTTATATACATATACCCACCTTCATTTACAAGAGGATTTGAGTTACCTAATTGCTATTATCATCATTTTATTGAAATGCAAAAATACTAGACAAAAAGGGACCTGAAAAGTCTCCTCAGTCTCTTCTCTCCAAACACCTTGTGCCTTGGCTGTGGTCATCCAGCTGTCCTAGCGCAAGTGTGTGATTTCTCTGGTGGTAATCTGTGCCAGTATTTCACATCACATTTTTTAAGGAAATCAAAGTATTTTCTGATTTAAAAAGATTTAGTATAATTGTTTTTTTTCTTTTAGTTAATGTGTCCTCTCCTAAAATAAGTCTCAAATTGCTTGAAACTGAAAGCCAGGAACATGGAGGGAAATGGAAATAGCATGAAACAGCTAACTATGTCAGCTTTTATGGATTTATCCAAAAACTTGAAATTCAAAAATGTTATATGCGCTCACACATTGAGCACTCTAACTTAAGCTAGAGCACACTTCTGAAATCTGATAGGAATGATATTGTAAAGCTTAATTATATTTTTATGGCCCATGCCATCTGTGCGTTTGTTCTGCTTACAATAGTAATAGAGTATTCAAAAAAACAATACATTTAATTTGCAATGCAATCGTCTTATCGCAAATGCATCAAGGCAAATTAGCTCTTATCATTTCAAATCCTGTTCTTGTACTGTGGATTTTTGTATCTGTTTGAATTTAGAAAAACTTAGCTACTAAAAACCATATGTGGATGATTCAAACAGAAGACACAAAGCTCGTTTTTATTTCTTGAAACAAATTCTAATTTAGATGAAAGAAAACACTATAATTTTTTAATATACAATAGTATATGACAAAGATTACTTTCTAATGTCTAAAAATTAAGACTTTTGAAGTCACCTTTATAAATGTATCTATATTTAATTGTTTTGTTAGGAGCTTTAAATTGAGACAAACATAGTTTTAAAAACTATTGCTGTACAAACTTGAAACGTGCAGGTGTAGGATCTTTTTATTTGATTTTTTTAATAATTTCTCCAAAAAATATTGCATAAGCTTAAATTTCTTGGCAAATATAGTCTAGCTATTATTATCTCTTAATAAGTGATAATGATGGTTATGTCTTATTTTTAAATTTTATTCTTTGGATGGAAAAAATAGGCCACCATTATCAAGATGTCTATTAATTTCTCTAGAGGCAAGAAATATGTATTAAATTAATCTTTGTGTTATTTAAACATCACAAATGTTTGACATTCTGCATGTTAAATTTTCAGAATGATGTATCTTTATATATAACACCACATGATAACTTCACATATGAAATATAACTCATATATGTACATATATGAAACAAATCTTACAATTCATATTACTTGGAATACTGTGTAATATTCTTGATATTCAGCTGAAGATATCAACTAGTCAAAGGCTCCATTTTACCAGGTATAATCTACTGAAAGTTCACTTTTTTTTTTTTTGCGGTACGCGGGCCTCTCATTGCTGTGGCCTCTCGCATTGCGGAGCACAGGCTCCGGACGCGCAGGCTCAGTGGCCATGGCTCACGGGCCCAGCCGCTCCGCAGCATGTGGGATCTTCCTGGACTGGGACACGACCCCGTGTCCCCTACATCGGCAGGCGGACTCTCAACCACTGCACCACCAGGGAAGCCCGAAAGTTCGCTTTTATATACAACAAATATTGAATCATCTTTGTGTGTCATAAGCATGGAAAATTTAATACATGCCCATATCAATACTTCCTTCTATCTGTTCTATAACAATGTATTATTTTATAATGTCTTCTATGATTCACATATATTCATATAATTTCATGGTAGGATTGATTGATTCTGCTTTAATAATTGATGCTCTCTTTTTTCTTTATATTATACAAATAACACGTAACTAATTCTGTATTAGTTTCCTATTGCTGCTGTACCAAATTAGCACAAATTTAATGGCTTAAAATAATCCGAATGTATTATGTTATGGTCTAGAGATCTGTATAAAATCAGTCTCACTGGACTAAAATGAAGGTACCAGCAAGGCTAGCTCCTTCAGAAGGCTCTAGTGGAGAATCCATTTCTTGCCTTTTCCAGTTCTAGAGGCTGCCAGCATTTCTTAGCTTATGGCCCGTCACTCAAGCCTCTGAGTGACAGCTTCATCACATCGGTTTTCTCTCTGACTTTGACCCTCCTGCCTTTCTCTAATAAGTATTCTTATGATGATACTGGGCCTGGGACAATCTCCCTATCTCAGGATCCTTTATTCTAACAATTGTGAATGGGATCCTTTTTTTGTTTCATTACACTTTTGTATTGATGCTTAAATGTTGATCTTGTATTCAGTTACTTTTTTGATATGTTTCTGATATTTATATTTTTCTGATATTTATATATGTTTCTTTTTATTGTCCAATTGCATTTTCCAGGACTTGCACTATAAACATATTAGTGAAATTGGGCATCAGTCTTTGTTCCTGATCTTCAAGTGCTTTATTGTATTGTCTTACCATTAAAAAAAGAAATTTGTTTTAGATATTTGGGAGGTATATTTTCAGTTAAAAGACGCTTCCTTCCATTTTCTAGCTTAAGAATTTTTGAGTATTTCTTCTGCTACTAATTTTTCTCCTGTCTTTTAGCATAATAAATTACCATTTTTGTATGCAAATTGTTTCCTCCCTACCATTCTCTTTCTTCTCTTCTTTAATGCCTATTACACAGATGTTGAATTTTCTGACTTAAATGTCCATGTCTTTTAACTCTTCTCTATTTGATTTTTTTGTTGTTGTTGTTTTTGCCCTGGATTTATATCCAGGAGGAATCCCTTTAATCTTATCTTCTAGCTCAGTAATCCCTTCATCAATTGTATTCATTTTGTTAGTCAATTGAACTTTTTTGGTTTTGACAGTCACATTCTAATTTTCCATGTCCTCTAATTGATTCTTTTCCTAACAGCCCATCTTATAACATTTTGAGGATATTAATTCTACTGTAAAGTCATCTTTCATATGCTTTATAAACTGTTTCATTAGCTATAAATTCTGTTTGTTGAGTATCCATAGTTACTTGTATGATTAAATGTTAAGTGATTCTTGATTAGGCTTTTGTCTTTGTTTTTGAGATGAATGTGGATCATGTGTGGATCTATTTCTTTTTACTGTAGCCTATCTTATTCTTCCTCTGGGGTCATAGGGGATGACAGGATGTGTTACCAGGTGGAGAATGCTAGTTATTTTCTGCTGGGAGTGGGTTTCTTTGTGCCTTGGGGAATTCAGTAGCTATCTGGGGTCATTGTCTTAGTTCTTGAATTTTATTTTTAAAGAATTTCTTAAAAAAACTAAATAAAAAGGATTTGCATCAGTAATGTAGACTAGTGAACCAGTAACTCCGTGATTTATTCCTGTGTTCTCTTTGTTTTTATTAATCTGTTTTCTGATTTCTCATTTGTTCACCTTAACAGTATCTTGACTATTTTCTTTTCTGTTCCTTATGCTTAGTGTTATCCTCTGGGCAGTTTCTTTCTTTGTTCCTGATACACAACAAAGCCATTAAAGAGTTCTGTCTTATCTCAGATGTTTTTCATATAAGCCCCATGACATGTAACTCTGATATTTAAATTTAGATCATTTAGATTTTAAAATTTTAGTGGCATGCAATTCAAGGCATAATTTTAAAAACCAGTTCTCAGTCACCTACAAGTGTATTATCCATATTTCAGGTTATCAGCATCAAAGATTTCAACTCTTTATTGACAATGTCACATCATTTCCTTAACTTAGGACCCTATCTTTTATGTATTACATGAGGTATCTAAAATAGTCAAGCTCACAGAAGCAGAGAATAGAATGGTGGTTGTCAGGGACTGGGGAGAGGAGGAAATGGGGAATTGTTGCTCAATGGGTATAAAATTTCTCTTATGCAAGATGAGTAAGTTCTAGATATCTGCTGTACAGCATAGTACTTATAGTTAACAGTACTGTATTGTACACTTTAAAATGAGTTAAGAGACAGATCTCATGTTAAATGTTCTTACCACCCCCTCCCCAAAATAAAAAATCACAACAGAAGAATACAAGGAAATTTTGGACAGGACGTATATGTTTAGTTCTTTGATTGTGGTGATGGTATTAAGGTGTATGCGTATGTCCAAAGTCATCAAGATGTATCCATTAAATGTGTACAATTTCTTGTATATCAATTATACCTCAATAAAGCTAAATAAATTTATAAATAAAATACTTATTTACTATTACCTGTCCAGCTCTAGAAGAGAAAAAGTTAGTTAATCTCAGTAAGGTATAAACTGGTGGGGCTTTTTGTTTGTTTGGGGGTTTTTTTTGTTTGTTTTTTTTCTTTGTTTTTATTGAAGTATAGTTGATTTACAATGTTGTGTTAGTTTCAGGTGTACAGCAAAAGTGGTGTTTTTTTAAACTCTGATTTCAACTAGCACCTGAATACTCTAAGAAGCCCTAAGAGAGGGTGATTGTTTTTCCCAGCAGTGGGAAAGAAGATTTAAGCAATAAAGTTACAGAATCCAGCTAACTTCTAACTTCTTCCTAAGAAAATCACAATAAAAATAATGCTAGAGCACATTCTGAATCAATTATACGCTTTTCTTTAAGCTGCTCTTTTAGATTATTTATGCCTAAGGTCTTCACTGTTAGTATAACCATTTGAATAAGAATGCAAGGAAAGTTGTTACTGGCATTCCCAATTTTGTTTGAAATTAAAATGCAATTTATTTCCCCATTTTCCTTTTGCATACGAAATTAAAATATAGACTTTTCTTTGGCAGCAGATCCTTCTGGTCTTTAAAACATTGAAACATAATTCCAGCTCTGAAAGAGCGTCCTTGATTAATTAACTTTATTAGATTTCCTACTATTTAATAATTCTATGATCTGTATGTCCTATCATTGAATATTTTCAGTATTTGAGTTAAAATCATTTGAGTGATAGACTGTAAGCTCAAAATGGGCAATTGCTGATGTGGGGTTCACCCAAAACCTAGTATCCTGAGTAGGAAAACATCATGCATACAACAGCTTGGTGCCAGTTGGGAATAAAATTATGGGAAGCCACGTTAGAACCAGATTAGAAGTAATCTAGGATTTTCGATCCAAGGGTCTCTGTCTCCAAGAAACGTCTTTGGAGGCCGATTAAGTTTTTGCTGAGAATGGGGAAGCTGTCTCCAGGGAGGTGTAATGCCTACTGCAAGAGCCAAGGAAGTAAGTATTAAGTGCCTGGTATGTGCAAGTGACTGATACTGAAACTCTCTAAATATGCTCCCTGTCTCCAAGAGGGGGTTTATCATGGTAATTAATAAGCCGCATGTTGGTGTTTGCAGACATGGATTTTAGTCCCAGCTCTGCCACTTACTAATAGTCCAGCTTTAAGCAAGTATCTTAGTTTAATTCTGAGTCCCTTTTTCCTCATCTTGAGTAAAAGGGGTAATAAAAAAAAAATACCTACCTTGTTCTAAGGATTAAATGATAAAATACATGTGAATTGTCCATTACAATAACTGGCACATCTTAAATATTCAATTTATGTTACCTACAACGTGTCATTGCTTCTAACAATCTAGTTTGGGGAAGCAAGATTTACACCCAGGCTAAGTCAAATGCCGATTCAAGATAATAATAGATTAAATTATTTGTTATTATTAATATACCAAGAATGCTATAGGAAATAAGCCTTCTCTGATCACACTGTATAAATAATATACATTGTGCACATTCTCTCAGCAAGCTGTTGCCTTCCTTGTACTTACCACAATCTTTAGTCTTTGTTACTAGCTTGAAGTTTTGTTACTTTATCTGTCTTCCCCACTTCAGTGTAAGCTCTTTTAGTGCAGGGGTCCCCTTTCTTATTTATTCCTTGCATCCCCAGCACCCTGATACAAAGTAGGTACTCAATAAATATCTGTTGAATATATGGATTAGAGCAGGGAAATTATTGTTGATTGACCAGAACTATGAGAGCAACGATGCGGAGATGATGTTTGAAGTGGATCTTGAAAAATGAGCAGGATTTGGATGGCCAGCCAGAAAGAGACAAAAATGCATTTCGGGTTGGGGTTGAAAGACAGATGATGAGTTAATAGGCATGAAATAAATAACTAAAACACAGTGAGTAGACACAGTGATTCAGAATGGGGGCATTTAGTTTTAAGAAAAAAGAAGTCATTAAATAAACTTTTCACACCTCTTCATTTTACAGATAAGAGAAGTAAGACCCAGATAGTGATAGAATCAGGATGAGAATTCATGTCTTTTCTATACCATGTAACTAACAGAGCTTGCAATGTAATAGTAATGATTAGAACCCATGACTTTAGGCTGTCAGTGTCATGAAGGAGGCATTAGATGAGGAGGTAACTATAAGCAAAAAGCTATTTCGGAAGCAATTGTGATAATCCAAGCCCAAAGTTATAGGGAAACAAAAGACAGAGCAAGAGGAGACATGTTTTATTATGCTCTTTTAGACTGGATATGAATATTTATGGTTACAGTAACCATGGGGCCAAGAAGAAAACTGGTGATGGTAGACGTAACACGCTGATATACTCTAACTCAAAGGATAGTATATTGGGCTTCCCTGGTGGCGCAGTGGTTGAGAGTCCGCCTGCGAATGCAGGGGATATGGGTTCGTGCCCCAGTCCGGGAAGATTCCACATGCCGCGGAGCGGCTGGCCCGTGGGCCATGGCCACTGAGCCTGCGCGTCCGGAGCCTCTGCTCCGCAACGGGACAGGCCACAATAGTGAGAGGCCCGCATACAGAAAAAAAAAAAAAATGGATATTATATTAAACTTGGAACCATATGTAAATATAAAGAGCAAAATGTACTTTTATCTGTAGATATTCTTTTCAAAAAGGCAAACAGGTTTCATAAACCTAGGGATAATCAAAAACTTATCTGGTATACTTTTGAAAATGAAGACAGTGTGTGTGCTATGTGGTAAGTGTTAGGTGCCCTCATAACAAATCATACACAGAAGAGCCATAGACAAATAAACCTTTCAAAAGTGGGCTGACGGTTTCTGACAGCAATATAAAGCCATCTTTCAGAGCCAGTAATTCAGTCAGACCCATCTGAATCATTTCCTCCATAAATTGTCTTTAGTGGGAATGTAAGAAAAAGCACTAGTGAACTAATAATTATCTCCTCTTTGTCAACAGGGTGGCCCAGATTAGGAAAATGCCACCTTAAAATTAATTCCATCTTTTTTTTAATATACCTGAAATTATTCTGTTCTTTCATTTCTTAAAATATAGCACATTCGTGTATGATCTGTTTTTCTTCTGTACGTATGGATCCAGGAAGTATGATGATAAAGATAAATATGTACCTCAGAATTATTTTAGACTCTCTCTGTAAGTCTTTAAATCAAATATTTTGACCAAATTAACCACATTAGTCATTTATTTAATAGACTGGTAGATACAGATCTAGTCTATTTATTACGTTCCTCCACTTTAATAAGAAAAAATTATATAATGAATTAAATCATAAAGCTGCAAATTAAAAACTGGCCCATACTACAACTTCATATTAATAATGCAGCTGATGAAAATAAGTATCAATAACCTAAAGATGCCTAGTGCTAGGGACAAAGGTGACATTTTACATTTTTATTAACACTTGTAATTTTCTCCAGCTTGATTTCTTTTAGGCCAAGCCCAATTTCTTCTAAACCATGGGTCAGTGAGCTCATGCTGATTCTCATATGAATGATGGGCTTGATTTTGCAAAGATATCACCAACTATCAATACCTAGGTCTTGCTACCATTATGAACAACCTAGAATAGAACAGTGTGAATTTGAATGCATTATTTCCTTTAATTTCACTAACTATGGCAATCCTGGACACCATCAGAATTGTGTATATTTGTGAAGCATTACATTTTTAAATGTTATTAATGTGGTAGTAACAAATAGTATAAAACAAGCAACTACTATTATACATATTTGTTATCTTTCTGTATTAAACTTCATAAGCAGAAAAAAAGAATACACTCCAAATGGTCTTAATAAGGTAAAGTTTTACATTTAGTAAATGATCTCTTATAACTAAATGTAAGTTTAAGAACAACAGGGTTTCACCAGAATATGATACATATCTGCTTTAGTAGCTTTTCTACATCTGCCCAAAGGAAAACAATATTATATTAATAAATCATAAGAGGCTTCTATTAGCTTGATAAATAAGTACATTTAAAATACAAGTTAGAAAAGAATTTGTTTAAATACTTTAAATAAGTCTTTGTCATACTATTCTAGTGATGTCTAATACAATTTTCATTTTTAAAAGATTTTGTTCGAAATTTAATCTTTGAAAATATTAATAACAGCTTACAGCAGGTAAACTATAAAATAACACTGGATGCTGTCTATTTAGTTTCTGGTTGAAAAAGCACAGCAGTACTTTAGTTCATTACCTTTGAAAAAAACAGTAACAAGATAATACAGCTGCCTCTGATTAAGATGTAAATTCTTTCTAATTAGAATGTAAATTCTTACATTTAAATGAAGACATCAATTGTCAGAATGCCATATGATATCTTATTCCACCTTGCCTGAATGAAGCCCTCACTGCTCATCTATGGCACTAAAATAGTTTTGCAATCCCTTTGTTCTCTGATTCTTGTAATATTCTCTCTTCATGTTCCCTTTTCACATTGCTTTTGTTTGTTTTCCCCCTTGCATCTGATATTGTTGTGCCTTGGGATTTTGCAGAAATTTGGAATGAAAATTGAGTTCAGTCAGTGCCAGTATTTGCTTGTGCCTCAATTACTTCTGCTGAATTTTCTTCAATGCAAATCAGGCAGGTTGCATAAAGTGGTGCATGTATTTGAAATAATTAATTTTCCGTAAAATGATGGATCAAGTCCAATCAACCTTCATGAAATCTAAATAATAGAACAGAGAATTAGAAATTAATTAACATTTTGTGTTGTTAATACTTTACAGTATAAACTACCAATAGTAAGTTTTACTATTGATTCTAACTTTTTCTTTATTAAATGTTGATGAAAACCTTCTGTCTCAATCATTTCTTGCCAGAAATATGCTAACAAGGAATCCTGTATCAATAACACTGAAACAAAACTTTCAAAGATTCCATCAACAATTAACCAGTGAATTGAATTATTCGTGCTTCTCTTTACTGAGCAACAGTGAAAGTTTTATCTTGAATAATGTGCACTAATTTACTGTTATATTAGATGAGGCCATGAGCCTTTGAGCATAGTATCATATCTTTTACATCATGTTTCTTCAACCAAAAGAGGTAGAACTTTAAAGGCAAAACCAACTCAACCAGCTTAACAGTGCTAGGAAAGGAGAAACGTAGAAATTGAAAGAATGCTTTACAGATTAGAAGGGTGCCTCCCTTGTTTTTTTTAACTTTTTATAATAGAAAATTTCAAACATATACAAAAGTAGAAACTAATATAATGCACCCTTATGTGCCCATCAACCATCATCAGTCATCAAGGAACTAACAGGGAAACAAAATATACAAACCTGAAATACTAATGAATAACATGCAAATGAGAGAGAATAATGCGCATTAGAAGCTAAAATGCAGGTGGAGAATGAGTGCTATGGATACTTAGAGAAGGAGATTAGTTTGTGCTGAATGGACAGAGAAGAAGAGAAAGAACATTCCAGGCAGAGTGGAGATGGCATAAGAAAAGACTTAGAAATGAACACAGTCTGTGATAGTATACAAGAGATTGGCATGCTTTGATCAGAAGTTTCATGTTTGTATGTAAAAGTACTTAAGTTTGGTAAGATGGAAGGATTTGAGAGCTAGGCAATGCAGTTTCCTACTTATTAGCCAAAGAAGTATTTTAGGCTTTGGAATGACAGCTTCCAAAATACCTTCTCCTTGTCCAAACAAAAATTTTTCCTCTTGTAATTTAAATTCTTTCCTTATTCTTTGCTCATCATGTTCACAAATAGGACGACTTTTCTGGTGACTAAAGAATGAATTGCAAAGAAAAAATTTTCTTGTCTCTAAAGTAGCTAATTAAAAACAAATGTTAGTAATAAACCTGTAATGATTTGACTATGTTGCATTTTACTTGACTTCTCTACCCAGTATAATCAAGAGAAATATCACTGTTGTTATTCATACAGTCACTTGAAAGTTGTTTAAAATCACAATATAATTGTTTTTGCACAATTCCAAATTTGTGGTATTTTTAACATACACTATTGCTTTACCATAGTTGTAAAAAAATTACCACACATTTAGTGGCTTAAACAATACAGATTTTTTTGTTTGTTTGTTTGTTTTTTGTGGTACGCAGGCCTCTCACTGTTGTGGCTTCTGCCGTTGCGGAGCACAGGCTCCGGACGCGCAGACTCAGCAGCCATGGCGCACAGGCCCAGTCGCTCCGCGGCATGTGGGATCTTCCCGGACCGGGGCACGAACCCGCACCCCGCGCATTGGCAGGTGGACTCTCGACCACTGCGCCACCAGGGAAGCCCCAGATGTTTTTTTTTTTTTTACAGTTCTGGAAGACAGAAATCCAAAATGCATCTTACAGAGCTAAAATCAAGGAATCAGGAGGGCTGAGTTCCTTCTGGAGGCTCTAGAGGAGAATCCATCTCCTTGCCTTTTCCAGCTTCTAGTGGCCACTTGCATTCCTTGGCTCATGACCCCATTTCTCCATCTTCAAAACCAGCAACACTGGACTGAGTCCTTCTTATACTGCCATCTCTCTTCTACTTCTCTCTTTCACTTTTGAGGGTGCTTGTGATTACATTGGGCTCACTGGGAGAAACCTGGGTAATCTCCCTATTTTAAGGTCAACTGATTAGTAACCTTAATTCCCCTTTGTCACATAAAGTTACATATTACAGATTCCAGGGATTAGGATATAGACTTTATTCTGTCTACCATACATTTCTTTCATATTTGCTCATCAGTAGATAGACCATAGAGTTTGATAGACCATAGAGACAGAACCATTTCTTTGGCTCAGAAAAGAATTCTTTCTATGATTTAAAATAAACTAACACTTATCATTTTAGCTGACTTTGAGAAAAAGAAAAAATCTCAACAATTGCACAACCAAATATAAGCACTTTTATAGTAAAATCAGTCATTGTAGACATGGCCCAAAAATTATGTTTCAAAGAAGTGAGTAAGAAGGTGGCATTTTTTGAGTACTTACTATGTGGAATTATAATTAATATTTTAGAGATCTCATTGCCTTTTAATCTTTTTTTTTTTTTTTTTTGGCCACATCACACGGCATGTGGGATCTTAGTCCCCCAACCAGGGATCTAACCTGCACCCTCGGCATTGGAAGCACACCGTCTTAACCACTGGACTGCCAGGGAAGTCCTATTGCCTTTTAATCTTTAAACACCCCTATAGGGGCTCCCCTGGTGGTGCAGTGGTTGAGAGTCTGCCTGCCGATGCAGGGGACACGGGTTCGTGCCCCGGTCCGGGAAGATCCCACATGCCGCAGAGCGGCTGGGCCCGTGAGCCATGGCCACTGAGCCTGAGCGTCTGGAGCCTGTGCTCCGTAACGGGAGAGGCCACAACAGTGAGAGGCCCGCGTACCACAAACAAAAAACACCCCTATAATTAACTGTATTTTCCTTTTAATAAGGAAGCTGAAGCTGGAAGACTTTAGCTGACTTCCCAGATGACACACAGAGAGACCCCACAGCCTTTGTACTACACCATGCTGAATTCTATAAAGCATCAGTTGTATCCATCAATCAAAAAACACTTTTTCAATATTGATTAGGATCAAGGCACTCAAAGTATTATGGAATCAACAAGCAAGTAGGAGCTATAATCTCTGCCTTCAAAGAATTTGCAATCTAGTTGTAGAAATAAGGCAAAAACACATGGGGACCTCCCTGGTGGCGCAGTGGTTGAGAGTCCGCCTGCCGATGCAGGGGACACAGGTTCGTGCCCCGGTCCGGGAAGATCCCACATGCCGCGGAGCCTGCGCGTCCGGTGCCTGTGCTCCGCAGCGGGAGAGGCCACAGCAGTGAGAGGCCCGCGTACCGAAAAAAAAAAAAAAAAAAAAAAAAAACCAAAAAAAACATGGGAAAGTAGTATAGCAGAGTGTTTTAAGCATGCATTTGGACAGCCTTGGTTTAGAACCCTTGCTCTTTTACTGCTTAATCTTTTACTACAAGGGAGACTTGGTTTCCTTTCCTGCCTCATAGGGTTGTTACACAGATTAACTATACGTGAAATTACTTAGCCCAGGATCTGGCACATAACAAGCACTCAGTAAATGATAGCTGCTTTTTTTTTTTTTTTTTTTTTTTTGCGGTATACGGGCCTCTCACTGCTGTGGCCTCTCCCGGTGCGGAGCACAGGTTCCGGACGCGCTGGCTCAGCGGCCATGGCTCACAGGCCTAGCCGCTCCGCGGCATGTGGGATCTTCCCGAACCGGGGCACGAACCCGTTTCCCCCGCATCGGCAGGCGGACTCTCAACCACTGCGCCACCAGGGAAACCCTAGCTGCTATTATTGTAATAAAATTCTAACAGTGCAAGGACTGAGTTAATGATTACTGAGTCAAGCGATATAGGATTTCAGCAGAAGGAAAGCTAATTGTCAAATGAGTGATTTCATGTTAAACTCGCAGGTATATATACAGGGATTTCTTGTATTTATGAATATCATGAATGGCAGTACAGTGTAGTGGTTGAGTGCCCTGGCTCTGGAAAAGAATGCCTAGTTTCAAATTTCATCTCTACTAATTTGTCTGTGCCTCAGTTTCCTCATTTGTAAAATGGAGATGAATACAGTACCTACATCATAGAGCTAATAAGAGGATTAAATGAATATGCAAAATGCTTAGAAGAGTAGCTGGCATATAATAAGTGCCACATAAGTGTTATTATTAGTATAAGGATACACCTTGTGTAGCCCATCCTCAGTGATCCATTGCAGTTGACAGTGATGGTGAAGAATACATGTGGTCTCACTTTCCCACAGCCATATAGGTGATTTGCACAGCTGGACAGCATCACCAGTAGAATGACATTGTACAAGGACACATCATGTGCCTGCAATGTACCTAGCAATATGTTCTGAGTATTACAAAATGACAAACACTCTCAATTTCTATAAACTTCCTTGCCTAGATGAGGAGACAAACTGATGGTGGATGAAATAGAGACTGAATGCTAAAATGAGGGTAAACTGACTCCACCTGCAGTAGGAAGTCAGAGAAAAGAGCAATCATTACAGATCCTATCACCTTACTAGAGAAAGTAGGACTTGAACTAGGCCTGGAATAATGGGTGGGATTTTAATTGACTGGTGAGAAGATAATGGACAATTCTGAATATAAGACTGGAGTCTCATGCGTATTTGTTCTAACCTTTCTCCCCAGCTTTTAAATAAATAGCTGCAAATGAAAGGAAAAAGTGAATGAGGAGGCCAGGAATGCCATAAACCCATGAAACCATAAATAAATGCTTGTCCTACTGAAGGGATTTAAAAATAAGGGGTCTGTGGATAAAATTTAGGGGTCCCAGGAACTTGGGTGGAAGAGAAATTTATATCTTTATTTTCACTTACCTCTCACTGAAATTTAGTATTTTCCTAGTTATGAATATAGGCAGCAAGCCACAGTAGCATTGGCAGTAACCAAGGCTTCATTATTAGAAATCACAGATTTTTACATATGAGTTTACATATGTTTATAACTATGCAGATATCTCAGAATATCATTTATACTCCTCTCCTTTCCTAGATATTAATCCCACTGCTATTCTTGTTATTTAAGAGTTAATTTTTTTAAAGCAGATATTGCTAGATCAAAGATGTTTATTATTTGATAACATTTAAATGCAATTTGTTTCCTTTATAATCTAATGTATTTTATTTTTTACATTTAAAATCATTATTCTGAAAAGGAGTTCACTGGCTTTACCACATTGCCAAAGGAATCCATGGCACTGAGATAGTGCTTCTATTTATGGACCTGAAAATATATGAGTTTTCTTGGTAACCATATCCATAGTTGACTCATTGAGCTTGCAATCAACCAAAATTCCTTTTTTGCGTGTTAGTTTAGGCTATATTTATTCCCTAATGTTGGCAACTAGCATTACTACCCAGCCAGTGTCTAGAACTACTTGACAAATATCATGAAATTCTTAGAGCAACATTTTATAAAAATTTCTGCATACCTAAATATAGAACTTGATATTAACTACCAGAGGTGATATCTTATAAGGTATTTCCTTATGCAGATATAGATGCCAAACAAAATTTATATAGTTCTTTGTTTCTAGTTTTATTGAGATGTAATTGACATATAACATTGTATTAGTTTAAGTTATACAATATAATGATTTGATAGATATGTTTATTGCAAAATGATTACCACACAAGTTTAGTTAATATCCTTCACCTCACAGTTACAGTTTTTTTTTCTTTTGATGTGAATTTTAAGATCTACTCTCTTGGCAACCTTCAAATATACAATACAGTATTGTTAACTCTAGTCACTATGCTGTCCACTACATCCCAGAACTTATCTATCTTATAACTGGAAGTTTGTACCTTTGGCCACATTCACCCATTTCCCCTCACCCCTTGCCTCTGACAATCACCAATCTGTTCTCTGTTTCTATAAGTTCAGTTATTTTAGATTCCACATATAAGTGAGATCATACAGTATTTGTCTTTATCTGACTCATTTCACTTAGCATAATGCCATCAAGGTCTATCCATGTCACAAATGGCAAAATTTTCTTCTTTTTATGGCTTAATAATATTCCTTTATGTATATATGCCACATATTCTTCATTCATTCATCCATCAGTGGACATTTAGGTTGTTTCCATGTCTTGGCTATTGTTTAAAAAAACAAAAAATGCTGCAGTGAACATGGAGGTAAAGATATCTCTTCAAAATAGTAACTTCATTTCCTTCCAATATATATCCAGAAATGGAATTGCTGGATCATGTGGTACCTCAATATTTTATTTTTTGAGGGAACTCCATAATGTTTTCCATAGTGACTACATGAATTTATATTCCCACCTACAGTGTACAAGAGTTCCCTTTTCTCCACATCCTTGCCAATCTCTTATCTTTTTGATGACAGCCATTCTAATAGGTGTGATGTGGTATCTCATTGTGGTTTTGATTTGCATTTCCCTGATGTTGAGCACATTTTCATGTACCTGTTGGCCATTTGTATGTCTTGTTTGGAAAAGTGTCTATTCAGCTCCTCTGCCCATTTTTCAACAGAATATTGTTCTTTTGCTATTGAGTTGTATGAGTTCTTTCTATTTTTTTGAATATTAACCCTCTGTCAGATATATGATTTGCAAATATTTTCTTCCATTCTGTAGGTTGCCTTTTCATTTTTTTGATGATTTCCTTTTCTGTGCAGAAGTTTTTGGTTTAATGGAATCCCACTTGTTTATTCTTGCGTTAATTGCCTTTGCTTTTTGGTGTCAAATCCAAAAAATCATTGTCAAGACCAATGTCAAGGAGCTTACCCCCTATGTTTTCTTTTAGGAGTTTTATAGTTTCAGGTCTTAAATTTAAGTCTTTAATCCATTTTGTTGATTTTGTGTATGGCATAAGATAAGGGACCAGTTGCATATTTTGCATGTGACTCTCCAGTTTTCCCAGGACCTTTTATTGAAGAGACTCTCTTTTCCCCATTGCACATTCTTGGCTCCTTTATCAAAAATTATTGACCATAAGTGTATGGGTTTATTTCTGGACTTTCTGTTCTGTTCCATTGATCTTTGTGTCTGTTTTTATGCCAATACCATAATGTTTTGATTACTATAGCTTTGCAATATAGTTTGAAATCAGGAAATGTGATGCATCCAGCTTTGTGGTTCTTTCTCAAGAGTGCTTTGACTACTTAGGGTCTTTTGTGGTTTAATACAAATTTAGGATTGTTTGCTCTGTTTCTCTGAAGTATGCTATTGGAATTTTGGTAGAGATTGCACTGAATCTGTGGATTGCTTTGAGTAGGATGGACATTTTAACAATATTAAGTTTTCCAATCCATGAACATAGAGAGTATCTTTCCATTTCTTTGTATCTTCTTCAGTTTCCTTCTTCAATGTTTATACTTTTCAGTGTATAGATCTTTCACCTCCTTGATTAAATTTATCCCTAGGTATTTATTCTTTTTGATGCAATTGTAAATAGGATTTTTTTTTAATTTCTCTTTCTGATAACTCATTCTTAGTGTATAAAAATGCAACTGATTTCTATATATTGTTTTTGTATCCAGCAATTTTACTGAATTCATTTATAGAACATTCTAACAGTTTTTTGGTAAAGTCTTGAGGATTCTCTATATATAATATCGTGTCATCTGAAAATAGAGACAGTTTTACTTCCTCCTTTTTGATTTGGGTGCCTTTTATTCCTTTTTCTTGCCCAACTGCTCTGGCTAAGACTTCCAGTACTATATTGAGTAAAAGTGGCAAGAGTAGACATCCTTGTCTTGTTCCAATCTTAGAGGAAACACTTTTCACTTTTCACCATTGAGTATGATGTCATATATGCCCTTTATTTTGTTGAAGTATGCTCCCTCTATACCTACTTTGTTGAGAGTTCTTTTTATCATGAATGGATGTTGAATTTTATTACATGCTTTTTCTGTATCTATTGAAATGATCATATGATTTTTATCCTTCATTTTGTTAGTGTGGTGTATCACATTGATTAATTTGTGGATGTTGAGTCATCCTTGCATCCCTGAAATAAATCCCACTTGATCCTGGGATTGTATGATCCTTTTAATGTATTTAGTATCTGCAGATATCCTGCCAAACAAAAATTATATATTCTTTTTTAAAACAATGGTACTTTTTGGTTTGTTTTGTAGTGTAGGAGATAGAGAAGGGCTGTTCTGGTTATTATTGCTGTGTAACAAACCACCCCGAAACTTAGTGATGTAAAAAAATAATTTTATTACATCCAAGGTTTCTGTGCGTCAGGAATTTGAACGGGACACAGCAGTTATGCTCCATATATGCACTGTGCCATGATGTCTAGGTTCTCTCTCAGCTGGAAAAATTTGATAACTAAAGGTAGGAATCAACTAGGAGCATTTTCACTCACATGTCTAATGGTACATGCTGGCCGTCAGCTGGGACTACAGTTGAGGCTGTCCTTTGGAGCACCTGTCTGTAGTCTTTCCATGTGACCTAGGCTTCCTCATGACTTGGTAACCTCTTCTTACCTGGTGGTTGAACTGATTAGATGGCAGCTCAGAACTCCAAAAGCAAATGTCCTAGAAAACAAGGTAGAAGCTGCCTGGCCTTTATGACCCATCATAAAGGATTACATCTGCCATACTCTATTGAGAAACAGTCACAAGGCCACCCAGATTCAAGGAGAGAAGAATTAAACCTGCCTCTTGATCACACAGATACAAGATCACATTGTACAGGAGCATGTGGAATGGGTGATGTTGTGCAGTTATCTTTGGAAAATATAATCTGCACCTGTAAGCGGGTGCAAAATTGTGGTAGTTTAAAGTATTTGAACCCGTGGTCTGCAGTGACACAGTTTTTGTGGAATGATTATAGATGAAATGTCATTTGTCTAAATAACTCAGATTTGAAGTTGAGTTTTATAATTGCTATCTATTAGTAACAAAATTTCTCAATTTAGTAGGGTTGGGGGAAGTGTCTGTCTCTTTTCCAAATTTGAAATTTTTGTTTTTCCAAAAAGTGTAGCTATCTGTGTTTATCAGCAGAAGGTCTGAAAACCACAAATGTTATCTGACACATATAATAATGACAGAGGTAAAAAATGTTCCATATTTTCTCCACTAAAAGTTTTGATGTATAAAGGAACCATAAGGGTGCATTGTACAGTGTGTGGATTATATCACAGTATTTCTTTCTAAGAAAAGGAACCATATGTAAATATTGAATTCTAGCTAATGATATACATGCCAAAGTGATTAGAGGTAAAGTGTACTGGTGTCTGCAATTTACTTTAAAATTCACCAAATATAAGATGGATTGGTAGGTAGATAGATGTTTAGAAAGGTGACAAAGCAAGTGTATAAAAAGATTAATTGTACAATATAGGTGGTGTGTATATGAGTGTTCTCTTAAAAAAATTCTTTCAACTTTTCTATATGTTTGAATCTTTCACAATAAAACATTGGGAAAAATCAGGACACACCACTACACAATCACTAGGATGACCTTAAAAAGTTTGGGTTTTTGTCTTTTTCAAGTGTTCTCTTCATTAAAAGTTCTGACATAGTTTTGATGAAATGGGTTAAGTTACATTAACTACTACATCACCACTTTTATTCAAGTAACTGGATAATTACTTGGTAATAGAGAAAGGAGAAGGGAAGAGTTAGACAGAAAACCTCAGCACAGTTCTGTGACTGCAAAGTCAGAAACGTTCAAGACAAATAATTACAATTAACACAATTTGCCACTGGAAAAACTAAATCTCTGAACTTAATGTATAAACAGAGTATAGTCTCCATTTCACATGCTGTTTGCCCTGCTAAAATCTTACACCTCTTTTTTCTCTCCAGGCAATTACTTTTGATTTTTTTCGTTCTCTTTGACCTCAGCAATATGTTCCCTGTTTACATTATTCATGGAATCACGAAGGGTCACCCTTGTCTGTCCAATCCCAAAACAGTTTGGCACTTTTTCAAATTGTTTTGCTTGAGTTGTACTGAAGTGGTAACCCGCTGACGCAAGCACACAGTCCAGCTACTCTTGTGCTCTAGTCAGGCCAAAAAAACAAAAAGATAAAATGAATGAAAGTGTCTTTCAGTTGCTAAGCAAAGGAATAGTTGGTAAGGAACAATAAAACTTTATAATTTTTTAAGTCCTTTGGTAAAATGTGGACTCACTGAGACATTTATACCTTAACCGAGAATAGTACTAATTAATCAATTGAGGTCATTGAGAACAACTGAAGATTTAAAATGCCCTTCTTAAGTGTCCACCAGTGACTGGTACCAACCATGACATGCTGTGCAAAACCCTTGCACTTAAGAAACATAAGTAACATAGCTAGGAAGAAAAGTTGGAGAGAACACCAGGACATGAGCAGATTCACACTGCAAGATAAAGCAAAAGGAAGGTAAGTGCCAAGGACCAGATGGAATGAAATCATGTTCCCCCTGGCTCTCTTGCCCAGCCTGAGAAGCCAGGCCAGGGGAGTTTGTGATCACGGTACAGGAATGGGGACTATTGCTCAGTGCTAAGCTGCCCCATCTGTCAGAATTGCTATTGTATATGTTGCTTACTCCCAATTTTGTATTTAGTCATAGATTCTTATCTGAAGCTTGGTGGCTTTGGAAGCTGACTCATATTTTGTTCTGCTTAAGACTTTCACTTCCAAGTACACAGTCAGGCTTTGTTTGCCCAGTTTTGTTGTTTACGTGGTTGAATGCTGTCCCCAGAAAGATGTACTCTGGAGCTAGTATGAGGTCAATGACTTGCCTTCAGCATTCATAAGGAAGTTCTGAAGTTTCTGTTTCAAGACTGTGACATGTCAGCGTGTGCAACTCTAGTCTGATGCCAAATGCCTTACACCAACAGGCTTCTTTCGATCTTGGTGTGCAAGATTTTCCTTGTGGCTATTAACCTGTTGCCATTAAGAGAAACAGAAAATTATGAGACTATGGTCTGTAACATAGGTTGTAGGCACAAATATAATTAGAACTGTAACACAACACTGCTTTTGGTTTGTTAGTATTTTTAAGTATGTTGGCTTTTTTTTTCTTTTTTTTAATCTGTTTTCTAAAACTGTGCGTTCAACTCCTGATTTTCCATTCAGTCCAAGATGATGCTTCCTGACTGCTCAGCTGGAATCTGGATTTGCCTTCTTTCATTTGGTACACTTTTGAACCAGTGGCAAGTCTTCTTGTGGGGAATATTTGGGGTAGCAAATTCTAATTTGGCAGCGTCCTAAGGACATTAATCAATCAGAAAATATAAATGAGCAAATCATTTCTGAGATGAAATGGTTCGATTGAGAATACTATTGAATACTATTGAAATAAAAACATCCAAATGTTGACCAAACTAAAAACACATGTACAATTCATAAGATCCAGGGTACTATTGATTTTGTTTTTAGATGCCTTTATTAGGCTTGATCTTTTTTTTTTTTTTTGCGGTACGCGGGCCTCTCACTGTTGTGGCCTCTCCCGTTGCGGAGCACAGGCTCCAGACGCGCAGGCTCAGCGGCCATGGCTCACGGGCCCAGCCGCTCCGCGGCATGTGGGATCTTCTCGGACCGGGGCACGAATCCGTGTCCCCTGCATCGGCAGGCGGACTCTCAACCACTGCGCTACCAGGGAAGCCGTATTAGGCTTGATCTTTAAGCCTTTATAATTTAAGTAATTGTCAGTAACTTATCAACTGTTTTAATGCTAATGAGTTCATTTTTACTACTTGCTCCCTGACTGATGGCAGAGCCCTCTCCATTGCCTTCCTCACTTTTATTATATGCTTCCATAATACGTTGTTGTGGAAAATATTGATTCAAATTTTGGGTGAAAAATTATAAGTGTAATTTATATCGTTATCATGATATAAACATACATAGTACTCAGATATTTAAATAACTGAAATATTCCTCAGATAAAAAGCACACTTATCCTGGTTGGCTATTGGTAATAAGAGAAGACCTCCCACAGGAAACTTTTTAAAATGTTATTTATTTTTGTTGTTGTTTGTTTTCAGTGCTCATTCTTTTGTCCAAAGCGCTAATGATTAAGACTTGAGAATTCAGGAAAGAGACAATACTTGATTTCTGCCAAATGGATTGAAGAGAATGGTAATCTTGAAAATATTAAGCTAGTATGAGTTTTTGAGTAATTCGTTTTAAAATTCATGTATGGTGTTTACCGTTACCATTGTCTGTATTCAGATAGTTTAATCGCCCGCCATCTGTGACTTCTCAGTGATAATGCCTAGTAAAAGAGCCTATTTTAAAAGCCTTCTATGGAAGAAAGTAAGCCTTGCAGACAGGACAGGCTACACAATTTGTGAAGCCCAAGGAAATTGGAAATGTGGAGCCCCTTGTTCAAAAAAACCGGAAAAAGTGCCATTAAAGGTACTAAAATATGAATCTTTTTTTTCTTTCTTCCATGGTCTGTCTCTCAGCTTGTAGTGGTGTTTGCATTTGCTAGGTTGGGTCATGTTCCTTCAGGCAGGTGGGTACTCTCAGAGCACAGATTCTCATGGGCCCCTGGTGGTCTCACCCCATGGCTCAGGCATAAGCTGCCCAACAGATATCAGGTTTTCCCTCCTCCAGCCACTTGAGATGCTGTGCCTTGGCCAGAGGTGGGGAAGTGAGCCAGGCATCTCCCCTTCCTATAGCCCCATGGCCCTAACCCACACTGGATGGGAATTGTAGCCTCCACCCTGGAACATGATAGCTACCTGGATCAGAGGTGGACAAGAAGCTTGCCCTTGCCTGGTGCCCACCAAATGCTCTGAAGCACTGCCAGCCCTGGGCAGGACAGCTGCCTCCATGCCCCCGCCTCATAACCAGTGGGTCCCATGGTCATGGACCTTCCTCCACATCTCTTTTCCTATAAAGTAATTTCTTTCATTAGATCCAATTTTGTGTAGGATTCCATTATGAATAATTAAGCATCCCATATATCATTGAAGTGAAACCTGTAGGCAGGAAATGTAAACCCATATTGGAACAGCTGTCTGATAATTTATTTTAAAATGTTTAATTGTTATTATAGGTTTTCTAGTTGATTTCAATGAGACAGCTGATGCACTATAAGATAATTTATCAGAATTGGAAGTGTAAGTACTTGTTTCTCTTTGAATTCTGTGTGTCTAGCCCAATGCCTGATATTGTGCCCCACCTCAAGATGCCATGGGATACATGCCATCCCTGACCCTTTCCACATCCATACCCAGGGGCACCCTGCCTGAACAGAAGCAGAGAGCAGAAAGCTGGAGCCTGGGAGGAGGAGACTGCAGTGTAGCCATCCCTCTGTGCATGCGCCATTGTCCCACCAGGCTTGACTTACAGAACACAGATTCAAAGGTAGAAATATTAAGAATTTCAAGGCGGCAGTTACAGAGCATAAAACCCCAGGCTCTGAGAGTGACATCTATGAAGCTGCCTGCAGGCTAAACCAAATCTACCCATAAAATAATAAGATAATGGCTAACATCTGTTATGCCAGGCACTGTTCTAAGCACTTTACAGGTATTAATTCATTAATCCTCAGAAAAATTTATGAAGTATGTGCCATTGTTATCTTCATTTTATAGATGAAGTAACTGGTATCCAAGGTCACTCTGTAATAAAGGGTACACTGAAGATTCAAACCCAGGGAGTCTGGCTGGGTTTGTCCAACAGCGATCCTCGTTGGACAACTGAAAGAGTGAATAACTGAGACATTCACTCAAAAAGCAAATCACACTTGTAAGCACTGTGCAATGTTGGTGGCTTTGTCTTAAAGCAAATTTCTAGAAGATAAAATCCTGATTGATTGCAGGTACCTTGGGTATTCTCTAACAGGCTGTTGCCTTGGTCTAGTTAGAGCATCAAAAGCAGCTATCAAATAAACAGGCTTCCCTCGGGGATTTGTGGATACTCCTAGAATTGTGATGTTTTAAAACCTTCTGTAGATGTCTACTCCAATCCCCACCCAAATTGCCCTGCCCAAGGTTATGCAGCTAATTAATGACAGAGCTGGGCCTCAGACCTCTTTGTCTCAGAGAAAGAAGTGGAAAGAAAGTTGCTGGACACCTCTGCCAGGCAACATTCTTGGTAAATACTTAGACCCTTCCTTGAGAAGGCTGCACTGGGAAGAAAAGTGTGTGAGGCAGGAAGAAAGGGGGCTGTCTACCAATATCTACCACAATATGGACTTTATTTTCTTTTTGTCTCCCTTGTTAAAGGTGATGTCATGTTTCTTTGTGTAAAAATACTAGTGTTGACTGCAGCCATTTCATCTTAATCATAATTGCTATTATAAAGCCACTATTTTGATTGAAATTGCTATTATAAAATCTTGACACTATAATGGAGAAATTGCTGGGTCAATTTGTCCAACCCATCCCTCCAAAATAAGAGAATTCAAAGACAACACGCAGTGTGATTCCCTGATGCATGTGCCTTCAAGTTGCCAGCAAGATAGATCCTAAGAACTCTCATTAACTTTATTTGCGGGATTTTCAAGGGACCAGGCCACAGGCCGTGACGGTTGCTTCCTCTACTGACTTTCTTTTCCTCCAGAACGTAGTATGTCACCATAGAAAAATATGGGATAAGAGCTAAGGCTAACCTGTTTATTTAACCAGTTTATTGAGGAATGTCAACTCAGGAGGTATACATATTAAACAATTTTATTTGTTCTCGTGGTAGCTTTCAACTGGCTTTGTCAAATCTTTTCCTGTCCCTTAGGTATATCTTTGTCATATTCACCAACTTTGGGGCCACTTGTTTACTAAAACTTAGCCTCTAATGCAGTTTAAAATCTCATCTGCCCTCTACCCAGTGCAGGCTTGAACTGGGATCCTCACTGTTTGAAGGGTGGAGAGGGATTGGCGAGCTGTGTCTGGTTCTGAAGATTCTGGGTCTCCCTGCTCTTTGCAGGGCCTGGCTTCTCCAGTGTGTTGGACCAGGGAGAATGGAGTGGTAACAGGGCACATGTTTCTTTACACAGCTGCCCACTTGTAGAGCCCTCTGTCCATTATGCCTACTTCTCTGACTACATCTGAGGCCGGCATCCAAATCCCAGCCCTCTCAAAGCCTAGATAGATGAGAGTTTCAGAGAGCCCTGTAGGGTGTCCACACCGTGTTGTTTTCTGAGGTCAGAGCATAGCAGTCGTGCCACCTCCTTCCGTGCCCACAGTGGTGTGCCTCGCCAGCCTCTTGCTGATTGTCTCCCGTTGCCAGGCAGGTCATCATCTCGGGTAGAGCACCAGCAAGCTGACTCAAGTGCAACTCCACCTTGTCCCACAGGAGTTTCCTGCGAATGCAGGCTGCTCCACCACTGCCCTTCTCTCTGCCCTGCCCTTCTTCTCTAGCTCTGTCTGCCTTGGTCAGATAGGCACAGGACGGATTAGCACATTCTCTGCTCACAGATCACCAATGGAGAATGAAATGCTGATGTTTTCATCTCACAGGTACAGCTAGTCCTTGAGTTAGTCTCTCGGAAACCCTGCTAGCACCTTCGAAACTAGCTTCATAGAATAGAATCTCCTTTCATCACAAGCACTGTACTTCCCACAAAGACCAGCGGCCCCATCAGTCTTGCCCACCTTTCCCCAAATTTTTATATGGAGGTTGGGGTGATAGCTGTGGTACATTTTGCCACCTTTTAGGTTTGAGAGGTGTCCGGGCCCAATTGCTGAAGACTCTCTTTAGGTCTCACTTAGTCCCTATTGTTGTCAAGGATGGGTCCATCCTGTCAAGCAACAATAAAAGTACCACTCACCGTGCTGTTATATTTATATGCTGGTAGAAGGAATAATTTTTAATGCAGAGCAAAGTCTTTGAGAAGTCCTTGGCACACAGTAAAAACTAATGTTCATTCCCTAGCCCTTTCAGAAAAAGGCTGAGAAGATTTAACAAAGGAGGATGGGGCATCAAACAGACTTTGACAAAGTGGATAGGATGGAGAAAAGATATTTCAGCCAGAAGGAGCACATGAACAGAGGATGGGATATGGAAAGTTGGAGAGCAGACTGGGGAAAGTGAGTAAACTTTTTGTTAGTGGAAAAGCAGGATATAATATCAGAAAAGCAAACTGGGAACATCAGAACAGGGTGTTATTGAGGACAGAATTAGGGAGCCTAAACCCAGGTACAGTGGAAAGGCTTTTCAGAAAAGAGAAAAGAGCAAGTTTGGGGAAGTTGACTATTAGGCAACATGCAGAATGGCGTAGAAGAAAGGAGACCAGGGAAGTAGTATTATAACAATTTAAAGAAGAAGAAATAAGGAAGGTGGGGTGCAGGAGAGCTGATGGAAAGGGAGAATCTAAGGAATATTGGGATCATCTGTGATTTCTGAGGGCTAGTCTTATAGGACAGGATATGCCAGCATGTCCCACATGCACGCTTCATAACACTAATGCCGTCAGATGTACCAAGCCAACAAAGGATTCTCTGATCCGATGAGCTGAGGAAACTCAGGATAATATAGCCCCCACTTAGAAATTCGTAGTTAAAGTAACAGCAATCCTAAAGACACACACACACACAAACACACGTAACTTTGTTTAACCTAGCATTTCCCAAAATTATTTGATCATAGAACTCCCTTGTTTGTGACTCCTATCATACAGAAACAGTGTTCCAAAAAAGACACTTTGAGAACCACTGCACCATGTTACATGTTATGAATAGATTGACATACGGATTTGTGTGTTAATATTGTAAATTTCTTTAGCAAACAATAAAAAGCAAAAGCATAATCTATGATAAATTCTGTTCCTGAGTAGAATAGTTCCTCTTGGACTCTCTAAGCTTGACCTATATCTTTTGAGACTTGACCTTGTCTCATATTCAAAATAAAGTATCTTTTTGTAGAATAAGACCAAGAATGAGTGGCTCCAATTTTATAATAATTTCTGGGACTGACTTTTGTGGCCATAAGATTTAAGTACATCAGTATCTGTGTCCTTAGCTTTGGGCTCAGAAGGAAAAGAGCTTTATTTTTTAGAGTGCATTTTTATTTTAAAGTGAGCACATGTAAAGCAAGGGTTTTGTCTGGGAAAATAAGAGGAAGAAAGCTGTCTCATTTGTTATATTGTTACACATAATAACTGCTAGCTGAAAGTGTGTTGGATTATGAAAGTACGGCAGATATTAATTACACATTATACACAAAGAAATTTGAGACTTAAATATGGTAATTTATTGGTTCAAGGTAGCTAATTTATGACAGACCCAGGACTTGGGAGAATCAGGACTCATGGTTTTTCTAATAAAGCACTCCTCTGAAGGAATAAAAGATAAAATGACCCCTTTTGCTGAATGGCAAAAGGTCCTTTCCTTTGTTTGTAAATTATTCCAAACCTCTAAGGGGGCCTAGCCACAAATGCTGCTGTGTTCACACTTGTTCTTGGACAGAGGACCCTCCCTTCCACACAATTACTTAAGTCATTGAATGTGGTGAATGTGTCTTTCTTGCCTTTACACTTTCACTGTATCCACTGAAGAATATCAAAGACTAGTAAACTCCAACTGTCAGGGCAGGGATTATGCCCAATTGAATAATAAAGAAACTGAGGTAATCAGCAGCATCTTATTCATATACCTCCAGTATATTTTTTCACTTAAAGAGACTCATCTATCTCAAAAATAGTAGTGCCTGTGACCTTAACTCAAGCTTGAACTGTTGCTACATTATTGTTTTTAACTTATAAACGAAAGCTTATGAAAGAAGTAAACTTTACTTCCAACAAAAGAAAAATGGCAAAAATGGTTTTAAAAGCCATTTGCTTTATATCTTTAATAACATTCAAATATTAGGTTAATAAGAAGAAAAATGTGATTTTGTTTATCATTTTTCTCATATTACATATTTTTGATGTGTCATTTATAAAATCTGTTTCAAACTTATTTTGCCACGATCAGATTTATAGTTGTTTACATATCTGTTCATTCTGAAAAGTATTTTTAATAATAAAGAAGAATATATAATCTGTTAAAACAAAGGATGGTTACCTCAGAGAATGTAACTAGGAAATTAGGAGTAGAGAGGGGCACTTGTAGTTGTTTGCTTTATATTTTTTTATTTTATTTTCTCTTTTATAGTATTTTATCATAAGCCTATATTACTATTATGATTTTTTCAAAGTTCATAAAAATTGGTTTTAAAGAATGAAGGCACATAATTAGCTTCGTGAACATTTACACTTTGTCAAAAAATTAAGTATTTGAAACATACAGATATACAAAAGCTTCTATGTACCCATCACCCAATTGTGACAAACATTAATATTTTACGGAAGTAAAATTTTTCACAAGTAAACACTTCAAACTTGCCCTATTGACTTAGAATAAATGTGAGTTCTTAGCCTTTCCTGCCTCAATCAGCATCGTTATAGAAAATGGCATATGCTGCCATAGCGCTGTCTTATGCCGTGGATCCCTGCTACAGAAAACTTGTAACTATTGGTTGCTGGGCAATGGACAAAACAGCAAACCCAGCTCCCTTCACTTCTCCATTTATTTATCTAGATTAATGATGTAGACCATCATAAACAAACAAGATATTTGTTATATAAATAGGATGGCTAATGCATTTCAGGAAATTTTAAGATTTTCCTTAGCATTCAATGTGTACTTTCAGTGCTTTTAACCTTGAAAGAGATATAGATTGTTTGGAAACCAAAATTAAAGTTAGATTGAAAGAATATAATGTGATTTCCTTAGCTCATGATAAATAGATTCACTATGAATCTTAGGAAAGGTACATTGTGTTTTCTATTTGAATTGTTTCCTAACAAATAGAAAGAATAGAATAATTCATGTATGGAATAATAAATAGAATACTTCATTTATATTAAAGCACAAAATAATCTTACCAGTTAAAAGAGAAAATCTCAAGTTATTCTTGGCTCTCATTCTCTACCAAGCTTCAAAGGATAATCAAATCCAAAGGAAATTTTTTTAACCAGCAAAGCAGAATGTTATAATGACAGTTCTTTACTTTATTTTATTTATTTATTTATTTTTTTTGTGGTACGCGGGCCTCTCACTGTTGTGGCCTCTCCCGTTGCGGAGCACAGGCTCCGGACGCGCAGGCTCAGCGGCCATGGCTCACGGGCCCAGCCGCTCCGCAGCATGTGGGATCTTCCCGGACCGGGGCACGAACCCGCGTCCCCTGCATCAGCAGGCAGACTCTCAACCACTGCACCACCAGGGAAGCCCGACAGTTCATTTTTGAATGTGCTTGTTCATCTATAAGGGCTAAGAAAGTTATAAATGCCATGTTTAACCATTTTATAAGGTATGATATCTACTGGCAATTGTAACGGTTATACTACACCATATTAACAGTCAGTACAAAAGTTCTACCATCTCTAAGCAGGTTGTTTCCACAATTAGTATCTGTGTACTAAGTTAGCAATAAAATATATATGGACCCATTTCCTCAGATTCTACCTCACAGAGGTGTTACAAAAATACAATGAAATAATATGTAATCATTTTAGGAGCAAAATGTAAAATGCTACCCATGAAAAAATGTCTAATAAAAATAATAATAGACATCAATATATCCAGGTGGAAATTAGGCTTCAGATCTCAAAAAAGATTTTTTTCATTATACCCTTCTACTCCCCTTTTGTTGTCTATCATGGTAATTTATATAGTGGGAAGGCTTTGACACTTTCTGTATGCATAACTGCTTCAGTTACGTGATGAACTGACCCACTTACTAATATAATTCAAAATAATAACTAATATTTGCTAAATGCTTCCACATGCTAGGCGTTATGCTAATTTCTTTACGGGTTTAACCCATCTGATTTTCATAAAAACCTTATGAAGAAGGCATTAATGTTAACCTCAGCTTACAGAAGGGAAGAGCCAGTCAAATTGTGTGCTCAAAAACTACTCAGGGGCTTCCCTGGTGGCGCAGTGGTTGAGAGTCCGCCTGCTAATGCAGGGGACACGGGTTTGTGCCCCGGTCCGGGAAGATCCCACATGCCGCGGAGCGGCTGCGCCTGTGAGCCATGGCCGATGAGCCTGCGCGCCCGGAGCCTGTGCTCCGCAACAGGAGAGGCCACAGCAGTGAGATGCCCGCGTACCGCAAAAAAAAAAAAAAAAAAAACTACTCAGGTGGTGGAGCACCTACGTCATTCATAATGCAGGCTCTGAACCCCCATGTTCTGTCACCTCTCACAGCCAGCACGGGGTCCGTCATCAGGTAAACACTTCTTGCATTCCTACTGCCACAGCTTGGGATTATACCCGCTTCATCTCATCCATTGGCCTGGATTTATAACTGAATACGGCAGTCCCCCATTATCAGCGGGGATACATTCCAACACCCCCAAGGGATACCTGACACCAAGGATAGTACCAAACCCTGTATATACTATATTTTTTCCTGTACATACATACCTATGATAAAGTTTAATTTATAAATTAGGCACAGTAAGAAATTAACTGTAACTAGTAAAAAAATAGAACAATTATAACAATATACTGTAATAAAAGTAATGTGAATGTGATCTCATGATCTCTCTATCTCTCCAAATATCTTATTGTGCAAATTTAGTGTCTTTTCCATCTTAACTGAGCATTTATCATGCACCATGGCCACAACTTTTGCAGTTTGAGGTAGGACAGCAAAACTAGCACAAATTTCTTTTTCTTTTTCCACAGTTTCGTAGATAGAGGATTCATTCTTACTGTAGACCTTAGCAACCTCAGCATACAAATATTTTTTCTTATTAGGTCTAGAACTTTCACCTTTTCACTTATAGGGAGCGCTTTATGGCTTCTCTTTGGCAAATTGGGATTGCCCAGCATTACTACTCCTGTGTTTTGGGGCCATTAAGTAAAATAAGGGTTACCTGAATACAAGCACAGGGATACCCCAGACAGTCAGTCTGAGAACCGAGAGGGCTGCTAAGTCAGCGGTCTCCAACCTTCTTGGCACCAGGGACAGGTTTCATGGAAGACAATTTTTCCACGGAGTGGGGGTGGGGGTTGGGGGGGGGTGTATGGTTCAGGCAGTAATACGAGCGATGGGGATGGGCAGATGAAGCTCGCTGGCCTGCTGCCCGCCTCCCGCTGTGCAGCCCCCGGGGGGGGGGGCGGGGTTGGGGCCCCCTGTGCTACGTTACTAACAGGCTGGGTTCACTGGACAAAGGAATGATTCACATCCTTGAAAGGAAGGAGTAGGAAGGCGCAAGATTTTGTCATGTTATGTAGAATGGCTTGCAACTTAAAAGTTACAAATTATTTCTGGAATTTTAATATTTTCTGATTGAACCCGCAGAAAGTAAAACTGCGGATAACGGGGGATGACTGTACTTCCTCGGACCACATCTCATCTCCTCTTTTGATTCAGTCACTTCACCTGCTCCTTACATTCTAGGACAGAGGGTCTCGAAGGGTGATCTGAGAATCAGCAGCATCAGCATCACCTGGGAACTTGTAGAAACACAAACTGTTGGCAGTGGACCCAGCAGTCTGCATTTTAACAAGCCTTCCCAGCGATCCTCCTACATGAGTTTTTAAAGAACAAGTTAAAATACCAATAGATAGCGATATTCAAATGTGACATGTTTATCTACAAATATCTTAGGCTGTATTTATTGCTTGCTGAACTCCCTCCTCTCTGTGCCAGACCACAAACAAATCCATAATTTGCATGATTAGTATCAACATTTCCATTTATTTTGAATGTACAGCACATATTTATCTGAATTTTTACTCACAGAGTTCCCATTTCCTTAATCACTACCACCACAGCCCAAATTCTGAAAACAAAAAAAAAGAAAATTTTTCTTTCCAAATTCTTAGACATACTTTGCTCTCAAGTTGCCAAGAGAAGATTTAAGAAAGCCAATTTTTTACCCAAAGGCTATAACGTTGAAGGAATTATATAGACATCATTCTAAAATTTGCACTGGATTATCTGATTTGGCTCTCTGGCCTAAAGTTCACCAGATAATTTCCAGGGCTATAATTCATTTTCACTTATGAGACCTTAGTCAGTTGTTGGGAAAAAGATCTTTTTTCCCCTCTCAAGTTAATCCAGTAATGCTTCCATGTACCATTAAACTATTGGCACATTCTACTCCCAGAGGATAGATTTTGCTTGGCATCCTGAGGAATTTTGATATATTTAAGAAGGTGAGAAGTACACATTGGCATCATTTAAACAACATAAGTCTAAACCCAAATTAGCTGCTACATGCCAAAAATGCGAAATGTGCCAACTGTTTAATAGTACACAATAACTGTTCAACTACATAAGTTGATTTCAGCAAAACTGTTTGGTGTGTGTTTTATCCTGAATCATTTAGATACAATTATGCCTTATGGTACCTTAATAATAGAGGCAAGTTGTCCATGACTTTTGCGTAGCAGATTTAAATAATATTGAAATGATAGTCATACCAGAGTTGAATAAAATGTAAGAATACTGCTTTAATTCAAAATGCCATTTCAGCAGCTTCTATGCTGCCAAGAAATGTGAAATAGGAAAATAAAGTTTGAGGTTGATGATTGTTGACAGTGAACCTCTTAACTTCCTTTAATAGAATAAAGTTGGACTTTTAGTGAGTTGGAAAACATATTACACATTTTCTTTTATTTGCAGACTTTGAAGTATATATATTATTCATTTTATCAACATTTATTGAGTGTGTGTGTATATATAAACATATATAAATATATATACATACACACACATACATGGGATGCTATGCAAACCATGGTTGGAAAGATAAACATGGAAAGGTAGATATGACGTAACCTTCTTTAGGGAGCTTACTGTCAAATGCGGAAGCCATGCAACAAACACAAGTACTAACTTTAACACAAAGCAGGCAGTGCTAGTATTTTAATATAGGTAAAACCCAAATGTTAGTGTGGCATGAGAGAGTAACAGAATTTAGGTGGTGGTAGGGGCTATGTTAGAAAGGATCACCTGGGAGCTTCATGTGACTGGTATAAGCAGACTTTAAACATTGATCCCCATGGTAGGGAAAGCAGAGGAATTGAAGCAAGCATAGAAGCCACAGAGTGTGGGAAGGGAAAGGCGGAGGGGAAGAGGCTGCAGTTATAGAAATAAGGTGTGTTTCTTTCTGTTACCAAATCAAGGGAAGAGAACTGGATGCAATTTTACATAACATGTAGGATATATTTGAGATGATCATAATATATTAGTTTCATGGCCTGCCTAAAATTCACTCTGGGTAACCTGGGGTCACTCACTCCCAAGAGTCATCCTCCAGACAGCCAAAACTGAGGTTCCTTGAGGAGGTAGTGTGACTTCCATTCTGGAGAGACTTGCCATCGGTAGTAAGTCACCGTGGATAGAGGAAAGCAGCAGTGGTTTTAAACGTGAACCCCAAAGAAAAAGTCACAAAAACAAACGCTCTAAATTAGGCTGCTTCTCTCATAGGCAACCCTTTGTAGTGTGCCCCAGGGTGAGTGGCATGAGAGGTTTACTTATTTAACAATGATTAATGATTTTTGCAGGCAACCTAGGAGCCAGGTAGTAGAAAATAAAGTTGGGAGATAAATTAGTATAAAGTCATGACAGCCTTCTTTATATTTAATGCCAAACAACTTTCTTCAGGACGAAGCAAATTAAAGCATAAAAATTATTGCTTAAAATTATATTTGGACTATATCCAAAAAAAAGAGCTTTCTTGTAACATGCAAAACAGAATATTTTACAATTGTAGATTACAGATTTTTTCTTAGAGATAAGCAGCTGAAGATAGTTTTAGAACATCCTCCAATTGTTTTCTTTTTCTGCAGTGAACAGGTTCTTTAGTTGTGTTCCCTCACGGTAGTAGTTAATATTATTATATTATTCTCTTATACATCTAAATAAATTCCTCTTCAGCAGAGTAAACCCAGATCTTATAGCATAGATTTCTGGTTAACATTTACTTTAATGAACACTAAAATGTGAGTATTATCGGTGTCTTCCCCACCCCCACTCCCATCAGACTATCTCTGTTACCCTCAGTGAACTTAAAAATATAGTAGAGCAGAAAAGGCTAGTAGATAAGAAACAGCCACATATAATGAAATGTAAATTGTGCAGAGTAGTCATATGATTATAGCTCAGCAAGGAAAGTCAATTAGGTCTAGAATAAAGAAGGTGCTAGGACTTGGCCAAACCTGAAATGTGGTAGAATTAGGAAAACCCTGAAAGAGGAAGGTCCTCCTGAAAGAGAAGGGTGCAAGTGAAAGCACGGAGGTTTGAATGACAATGGCACACTTGGAAACAGTCTAGAAACTGGCCTGACTGAAGGAAACTTGTGTTGGGGAAAGTAACTGAGATGGGGATGATTTGCAGAATGCCTTGCAACCAAAGAGGAAATGGAGAACCAGTGTAGGTTCTTGGCAATATGCTAAAAGCAACATTTAATAAATATTAGTCTGGTGGAAGTATACAAGATATATTGGTGGAAGCAGAGAAAAGAAGGATGCAGTTATTTTAAGTGTGAGGCTATGAAAGTGTCAAAAACTATAGTAAAAGTGAGGAAGGAAAGAAAGAGATGCATAAATTCACTTCCAGTAAATAATCAACAAGACTTATACACAGATTAGTTATAGAGTGAAGAAAAATATGATAAAAATGCAGCTGTTCTATATGGCCCTGTATAGTCGCATTTGGCTTTTCTGAGAGCTATTTCTCACATCAACTTGGACCTAAATCTTATACATATCCACACAGGTACTACTCCAAATTACTTCCTCTGTCAGTGATTTCTAATTCTAACAAATGATCTTCAAAACATCCATTATTTAATTTCTAATTATAGTCTATCAGAAGAATTTGGAGGCTTTTACAGGTATTTAAACAAGTTCTCTAGAGTATAGGTAAAAAGAGGAAAGGAATTATGGGTGAGGGTAAAAGGAAGGAGAAAAAATACTCAGAAAAATAAATACATCAATTGAACCACATAGTAATTCCTGCAGCTAGAAAATAAAACTAAATATGGGTGATTTTATTGAACATCATCAGAGCCATTTAAGCTGCTTTATTCCCTGTCAGCATCGGTGAACCTTTATGGCTTTTATAATATTGATACAGGTACTTCCTGGCGGCAGATGGGTCAGTTGGTAGTTACTCTTCTCCCAACTTTGTTGCTGGCACAATAGCACTCCCAGGAAGGGAAACCGGATTTGTGATGGATCTCATCCCCGATATGAATAACAGAGGCTCCCAAGGGTCACCATAAGGCCTTTTCTGGACTCTGGAGAAACTTAGGTTTTTCAGAGCACTGAAACCTCCAGGAAAGCAACTGCCTTCTCCTTAAGACGTGGTTAAACTCGTTCTCACTCAAAAGCATCTCTCTCTTCCCTGTCACAGTGGTCTTTCCCTCAGGCTACCTGTGATGCAGTCATTGGTTTTTCAGAGTCCTTGATTGTCTTGCCTGAAGGTACAACCTGACCCAGATAGATGTGACATGCCCTTGTCCTGTTGCTCAGTTCACTTCCACAGAGGTTTTCTTCCATAAAAAGTATTAGGGTTTTTTGTTGTTTTGGGTTTTGTTTTTACATTTTCTGCTTTCTGTCTGATAACGCTGAATCCTCAGAGTGAGAAATGTATACTTTCTGACTTCTCCTTCCTGCCAGAGTATCTTTCTGATAGCATGTTTCTCACAGGGCTCATTTAAATGTCTTCTGTGGTGAAAGCCAGGCTTTTGTCTCTAGTCCCTGTGGTTTCCCTGATTGTTCAGTTCTATGTCCATATTTAGTTCCCTGCATTCATGATTCACCTCACCTTTCTCTAGCCTTTAGGCAGACATGCATTTAACTGAAATATGCAGAAAGAACATACCTCTTCTGAAGACCTCCACAGAAAAGAATTCCTCATCCTCCAATATTTAATATCTCACTGTCAGTATCTCTACATTTAAACTATATAAAATGTTAAAGGCTCACAGAACCTAGGATATCACCATGTCCTAACCTTTTATTTTACGTATGAGGAGATTAAGTACTATTCACATTCCTAAACCCTCCTCAACTCAGGGTAATATGTACATTTTAAATGATGACTTTCTAACAAGTCTACTGGTAGAAATTGACTTTGACACCTATTTGTGAAGCGGACTCTAGCTTGGCTCTATAGCCAAGAACAATGCCCAAAGCTCTTTTAAGGACTTAATTTATTTCAAGCATTAATTAAGTTCTTACTTTATGTCTAGCATTCTTCCAACTTAAAAATTAATTTCAAACACTACATTTATTCTTCTTTCCAACCCCCATCAATCACACGTCCTCTCCCAGGAGGGAGGAAAATCTAGGAGAAGGAGGGGACCCAAAACTAATGTTAGGGAAGAGAAGCACAGGAAACATAGCTGCTACTGATACTAGATGGTGGGGTTGGGGAGTGGGGTGGGGAATGGCATAATCCCTGTCAGAAAGGCTGAACTGGGAGGAAGAGGAGAAAGATTGCACACCCAGAGTTTGACATTGAATAGACACTCAATATTTTTGAATTAGTAAAATGAAATGAGGGCTTCCCTGGTGGCGCAGTGGTTGAGAGTCCGCCTGCCAGTGCAGGGGACACGGGTTCGTGCCCCGGTCCAGGAAGATCCCACATGCCGCGGAGCGGCTAGGCCCATGAGCCATGGCCGCTGAGCCTGCGCGTCCGGCGCCTGTGCTCGGCAACGGGAGAGGCCACAACAGTGAGAGGCCTGCGTACCGCAAAAAAAAAAAAAAAAAAAATGAAATGAATCAGTGAACCACAGACTCAAAGCTCTGTCTCCAATGTAGTCCCAACAACCTTTTGGATATCTCCATCTTACCGCTAAGAAACTTGAAATCAAACATGTCAAAATCTGAATTAATCACCTTTCCACCCTCTCCTACCCTTCTAATGTCCCCTATCTCAGTACTTAGCATGAATCCAGCCACCTAAACCACTAACTAGGAGCCATCCTCTCTCATTCACACCTCACTGCCAGTCCTTTAACAAGTCTCATCAACTCTACCTTAACAACATCCAGGAGCTAGTTGAGTCTTCCCACAAAAAAAGATACGAAGTATGGTTTTAACACAACTTCAAATAATCTGTCTCTTATAAAAGCTGTGAACAGAGAAAGGAAAAGCTATTCAACTCATGTTATAAAACAAGTATTATCAAAAGACAGGGATAAAACAGAAAAAACAAACTATAGAAAACTATAGATCAGTTTCACTTATGACCATAGGTACAAAAATCCTACATAAAACACTGTTGGATGGAATTTGGCAGTTCATTCTCTCTCTCTCTCCCTCTGCCTCTCTCTCTCTCTCTCTTTCACACACACAGACACACACACATTACTAAGTATGGTTTCTCTTGTAAAACCAGGAATGATTCAATATCACGAATGTAGAGAAGTACTTAATAAAATTCAGTACTCATTCTTGGGAATTTTAAAAAAAATTTTTTTCTAGGAAACTCAGCATAGAAGAAAAGTTCTTATTCTGATAATAGTTGACCCTCAGGAACGAGGAGGAAACATTTTTCTTAATGGTAAAAATTTAGAAATGTTTCTACTAAAGTCAGGAGTAAGCATGTCCATTCTCTCCAGGTCTATTTAGCATTATTACTAGAAACGTTAACCATTTTAATATAACCCCCGCAAAAAAAATGGGAAAGAAGTAAGTAGTAGTATAACTGTAAAGAACAAGGCCAAACTGTCCTTACTTACTTTAAGATAATGTGACTGTTTACATCCAAGGGCATCCAAAACTATTAGAGAATCAACAGTGTTGCCAGACAAAAGATCTCAGACCTACGACTGACTTACCATCCCTGTAACTTTGGTCATTTGTTAGCCTATCTATACTGCAGTTAACACCTGTAAAAAGCTTGTTGAAAGGGTTGAATGTCTTAAACTACGTAACGTGCCTGGTACCTTATAAGCATTATGATTATCTAGTATTTTTAGCTAATAGTAGCATTAGCTATTATTATCACCATTAAATTACTATATTCAGTAGTCTTCTTATACACCAGGTATACCTAGTCAGGAAATATAATAATAATAATAGCTAATGATTATTCATCAGCTCATGTTAGTCTGCTCACCAAAACACCCACCATAGTTTTCCCAGTCACTCAGTGTAAAAGTCCTTAGAGTGGCCCATTAAGACCTATGTGGTCTTGCCCTCCACTCTATGTCTGTCCTCTTCTCCCACTCTCCCCCTGGCTCTTTTTAACTCAGATATGCTGGCCTCCTTGCTGTTTCTCGAAGCCATCTACCTCCTCAGGGCCTTAGCATTGCTATTCCCTCTGTCTGGGACACTGTTTGCCCAGGTATCCAAATGGCTTGCTCCCTCACTTCCTTTAGGTCTCAGATATCACCTTATAGCAGCTGCTACTATATATTTAGTGCCAGGCCTAAAAAGTACCTCACATGAACTACTTAATGTCACGAGATAAAAGGTTCATCTGTTTTGTTCACTGCTCTATCCTTAGTGCTAGAAACAGCCCTGACACATCATAGCACTCAGTAAGTATTTGTTGGATGAAGAATTTTAAATCTCCTGAGAGGTCATTATGTGCTAAACACTGACCTAAATGCTTTCACACTTTAATCTTCACAAAAAACTCTATTGAGTAGGTAGCATTACTATCCCCAGTTTACTGATGAGAAAACCGAGGCATGGAGAGACTGAGTAACTTGTATCCTGGGATCACACAGCTGGTTAATTGCCACATGTGCATGCTGTTATGGCACCTGAGATTAACACTAACAAAAGACGTACAACTTTGCTTATGGAGAAAAGTTTCAAACTGTATTAAAAACCCCTTTAAGACCTTTTAGTTGGCATATTCATAGGTAGGAAAACTCAGTATCATAAAAATGGGGAATTCAACGCAATTATAGCCAAATTCCTGACAGAGTTTTTCTTAGAATTTGACAAGCTGATCCTTACTTCAGGTGGAAAAGCAAAGAATCAAGAATAAGACAATTTTAAAGAAGAAGAACATGGAGGGTGACTTGTTCTATCAAATATCAAATCTTCTCATAAGGCATAAAGAGTTAAATTGATGTAACGGCCCCAGAATGGACAAATAAGCCAATAAAGTGCAATAGAGATCTTAGAAAAACAGACCCCCTCAAGTACAGAAAATTGAACAATGTCAGATGTGGCATTACAGTATCGTAGGTAAGGAAGGACTGAGTGCTGGGATAATTGGTTATTCTTATGAAAAATATTTATTCTATACACAAAAAATAATTCCCTGTTAGGTTAAAGGATTAAATGTAAAAAGACAAACTTTAAAACTTCTGGGGGGAAAAAATAGGGCAATGGTATTTGACCATATTACATTTTAAAACCCCTGGTTGATTTAAAAAAACAAAAAACCATGAGCTATGTAAGAAGTAAAGAATTTGCAACGCACATCACCAGCAAAGAATTAACACCCAGAATTGAGTATGTCATAAAATAGCCACTTGATTAAAAACCAGACATAGTTGGGAGATTGGGATTGACACATATACGTTATTGATACTATGTATAAAAGAGACAACTGATGGGAACATACTATATAGCACAGGGAACTCTACTTAATGCACTGTGGTGTCCTAAATGGGAGGGAAATCCAAAAAGGAGGGGATATATGTATATGTATGGCTGATTCATTTTGCTGTTCAGCAGAAGCTAATACAACATTGTAAAGCAACTATACTCCAATAAAAATTAATTAAAAAAAAAACAGGCATATGTAATTCCCAGAAGAGGAAACAGAAAAAAATGTTCAAAGTCATTGGCAGCCAGGGAAAATGAAAACTAAAATAATGTCTATCATGTCATACCCATCAAATTGGCAAATTTTTTAAAGTGTGACAGTCATGTAAATTGGTGAGAATTTAGAGAAACAGGAAATTCCATATGGTGCTGATGGGATTATAAATTGCTACAACTACATTTGAGAACAAGTTGGCAATGCCTTGTCAAATGGATACTGTATATATCTTTTGACCCAGAAATTGCGTTTCTGGATATACACTGTAGAAAAACATCGACATACGCACAAGAAGAAAAGGATGTTGAATACAGCATTTCTTATAAGACAGAAAAACTGAAAACAACATAAATGTCGATCAACAGGAAATTAGATAAATTAATTTTATATATTCACACAATGAAACAGTACTGTAGAGCAATTTAAAATCAATGAGCTAATATATTAAAAAAATAAAATAAATGAGCTAAACCTACATGTATCAACCTGGTAAATCTCCAAATCATAAATTTGTATGAAATAAAACAAGGTTCAAAATAATACATGCATTGATACTATTTATTATATAAAAATTTTAGACATGAAATATGATATTTATATGTTTATTTATTTATGTATAGTTAAAGGTGTCCATGAGAAAGATAAATGTCAGATTTACTTTCGTGCTTACTTCTGGGGAGGTATGGATTGGGGAGGGGTACACAAGGGTCTTCTCTACTGTCTTATTCTGAAGCAAATGTGACCATATGTTAGAATGTGATAGAGTTTAGTCATAAGTACATAGGTGTTTCATTTAATATTATTTTCTATAACATTATGTTATAGTTTTCTATATGCCTGACGTACTTCTATATAAATACACACACGCACCAAATCTAGCCACTTCTCACCACCTCTGCAGCTACAGTCATGACCCTACCCCCCATTATATCTTACCACCGTTAATCTTTTACCAGAGCTGCTGCAGTCACCTCCTACATTGCCTGCCCACATTTCATTTGCCATACATTACTCAGAGTAATCTTTTATCACCAAGTAAATCAGATTATGCTATTCTTCTGCTCAAAACACTCCAGTGGCTTCCCATAGAAGTTAAAATTCATAATTCTTACCATGGCTCACAAAGGTCTTGTTCCCTCTCTACTCATTCCCCTGGCCCACCGACCACACTGGTCTTGCTGTTCCTTGCCAAGCATGCTGTTCTTACATCTCGATTTGCACTCACTGTACCCTCTGCCTGAAAGCTCGTCCCAGGTCTTTTGCGTTGCTCCCTCCTTCACTTCATGTAAGTCTCTTCTCAGATGACTCATCAGAGAGGCTTTTCCTAACGAACCTATCTTAGACATACCCTCTCCTTGGCCTAAAGCGATGATACCTCTGTGACGATGGCGTACTTCACACCAGGACTTTGTCTCTAAACACCAATTTACAGTAAAAGAAACCAGGGCTTCTCGGAGAAGCGCTTGATTCCAGGACCAAGGGAGGGAAAACACAAGATGAAGCTGAACTTCTTGGACCAAAAAGTAAGGAACTGCTTTACAAAGATTATGAGGCCAGGTCAAAAGAATACAGGAGCCAACCTGACGGAGCTCCTAATGACCAAAGCTGAAATAAGTTGAGCAACAAAATAAATAATGATAGTATTGATTTTTAACCCATAGAATAAAATAAATATCCATGAGTCAATACTGATATGCGTAAATAACATGTTAATAAACATAAAAGGAAAAAAGGGAAACAGACATGCCATTAGGCAAACAACACAATAATGTTGCAGACAGATCCCTTAATGGATGTGAAAATCAATGGCCAAAATTTTGAGGAAAAACAGGGTTTGCACATTTCAAAGTATCTTGACCAAGATACTTATCAATTGCAAAGGGAAAAGTAGTAAACTTACTTTGGAGAGACCTAGCAGACACCAACTTAACTGAATGGTCAAGGTAAACAACACCAGAAATAAGATATATCAGCCATGATATACTATGAACCTCTTGGTTTGATGCCTTGAGAAGCACACAGTGCACATCATTTCTGTGGTAGTCTTGCCAAAAATGCATAACTTCAATCATAAGAAAACTTTAGATAAACCCATACTGAGGGACGTTCTACAAAATAACTGATCAGTATTATTCGGAAATATCAAGGGCATACATAGAAGGCAATGAAAAAAACTGAAGAATTGTTACAGACTAGAGGAGATTAAGGAGAAATAACAACTAAATGCAAGTGAGGTCCTGGGTAGAAAAAGAGAACATTAGTGAACCTGGTACCCAAGATAATATCTGGTACTTAGTGGGAGTTTAATAAATATCTACTGAATTGGTATGTCCACCCATCCAACTGTCCTATCCTATCCTCGATGCCTTCCTTTTCCACATGCTTCACATCCATCTTCTTACCAAAGCTTCATTTCTTTTAACACCTACTTCCTCATGGAGAGAGACTAGGTGAAAAATTATATCAGCAACACATTAGCATCTTTTGGGTAGATCAGATGTGAACTTCCCTGTATACCCAGGATAAGAATTTATGTTTAAGGAGTGAATATTAAAGGGTATGGGAATTTCATTAAGAAGAACCACACTCGGGCTTCCCTGGTGGCGCAGTGGTTGAGAGTCCGCCTGCCGATGCAGGGGACACGGGTTCGTGCCCCTGTTGGGGAGGATCCCACATGCCGCAGAGCGGCTGGGCCCGTGAGCCATGGCCGCTGAGCCTGCGCGTCCGGAGCCTGTGCTCCACAACGGGAGAGGCCACAGCAGTGAGAGGCCTGTGTACCGCAAAAAAAAAAAAAAAAAGAACCACGCTCAATGCTCTGTGGTGACCTAAATGGGAAAGAAATCCAAAAAAGAGGGGTTATATGTATACGTATAGCTGATTCACTTTGCTGTACAGCAGAAAGTAACACAACATTATAAAGCAACTATACTCCAATAAAAATTAATTTAAAAAAAGAAGAAGAAGAAGAACCACAGAAGTGATTCCAGATGGTAGTAACAAAGTCTCCAGCTTTGCCTGCTTGGGGGATGGGATCTCATCATCGTTTGTCTGAATTGCTGCACTAGCCCCCTAATTGGTCTCCCAGCTTGCAGTTTTGTCCTTCCCTCTTTACCCCTCCAAACCCTGCCCCACAAGAGTGATATCAGTATAGCCAGATTAATATTTTCAGGGGATAAATCTGATCATGTCACTTCCCATGATTAAAATCCGTGATTGACTCACCATTGCCTTCAGAATGAAAGCCTTACATGTACTGGCCCCTGCCTACTTCTCCATCTTTATCTTTGACTGTTTCCTCACACAAACCATAAACTCCCGTTGTACCAAACAACCCAGTCTGCTTGTCACACCCCCTCTTTGGCTTTGAATTTGCTGTTTGTTTTCTCCTCTGACGCTGCCTAACTCTGACTTGCCCTTTAAATTCAATAGGAGCAGTACCTGTTCTTCAGTCTTTCCTTATCTGCTAAAGTTTCTCAGTGACTATCAGCACCTTCTTAGGGCAGGGACTCCTTGTATCTCCAGCTAGCTTGTTGCCTGGTACATAGTAGATGCTCAATAAATGTTTGTTGAGAGAGGCAGGAGAGAAGAAAAAAAGGAAAACAGGAAGGGAGTTTTTAAAGTTATGTATATATTAAGCAAATAAACTCTTCCCTCACTTTTTCTCCTTCTGTATTTCTATGACCTCAGCTCTTGCGTATGTATACAATGTATTTATTTTTCGTGATTCTCTGTTTGTCCTTTGACATAGATGAAACATTAATGTCAATTAACTGAGGAATGTGGAAAAGCTGTTTCCACTTTGACGTAAACTATTACTGGTAAAGATGGTATTAAGCCTGATTGAGACTGTGGAATGCTTCTCTCATTTTGACCTTCAGAGAATCTGATAATCTAGTGAAATCTAGAAATAGCACCAAAAAGCAAGTCTTAAAACAATGTGTGCCATCATAATCAATACAAAGAAATCGGAGTATACCTTCTACTTACTTGATATGTCTCCTCTTTATAAATGTACTGAGAAGTTTAATTGGTATTTATTTGCTATACCCAGAGCGGGAAAATCCTTGGAAGGGGTTAAATAAATTAGCGCTTGAGTTTTGGGTCTACTTTAGAATGCAGTGAAAAGAAATTTCTAAAGGAAAATAGTGGAAGTCTAAGGCTAGTGAAAGAGAGAAGGTCCCGGTTGCATTTTTACCTCAGTGAATTCTTTCCAAATCAGACTAAAGCATTTTTTCACATCTACCACACCAAGCACAGTATTTTTAGTAACAGTAATACAGAGCAGCAGCTTGTCATTTGGGAGCTGACAAATAAGCATACTGTTCCTCTTACACACAATATGCTACACATCTTTATTTCCACTCATCCTTACAGAAGCTCTTTAGCTTTCCATGTTTCTTTAAGGAGATGACAAGGAGTACTGGTTAATAAGCTCTTGGGGTTATTCAATATCCCTCTTCAATGCTCATTTTCTGAAGTTGAAAACACTTATGCATGTGCACACATGCACACTAAACTTTGTCAGAGGTGAAGTACTCCAAATGCCACTTGAATGTGTTTAAAAGAATCCTGGGCTTGATAGGACTCATTACACAAGATGCCAGGCCTGTTTGCTCAAACTCTGGTCTAAGAAAAGGAAGCATCTTGAGGAAAAAAAAAAAAAGGCTTGTGGAAATGGAGGTTAACAGTTTATTGTATTTCTAATAAAAATGTATGCTGGATATATCCTTTTAAAACAGAAATGTAACAGAATTTCTTATTACAGATTACATACTGGAAAAGCATCTCTCTTTTCTTTGGCTCTAGACAAGAAATCAAAGTCTATCTGACTTACCACTCTGAGTTTCTAGTCTAGGGTTGTCTGTTTTCCCTAGCTAGTCATTATAATTTTCTACCAAAGTTCAGGAGACTATTAAGCAATTTTATATTTAATGTCATTGGTAAATTTCATGTTAAATTCCAAGTCACACTATGATTAATATTGTTATTTTATAATATGGTTTTGAAAGTCTTCCAAAGCAGCTTAAAGTCACTCAATTTAGTTTTTACCTTCTAATCTCAGAGTGTTCACAAGTCCATCCTAGGGTTGAGTCTACCCCTAGGTAAATTCCTCGAGGATTTATTAAAACATCCCAGCCTCTAATTGAATTTGTGGAACTCAGTCACGTTCATTCTTTATCATTCCAGCAATAGGATATATTTAAGTTGTGTAGTGTAGTAATATAGTTGAGGTTAATGATTGTTAAAATCAAATAGACTTGTAGGAACTTAAGATTATAAATCCAAGGTTTCATGGATGGTAACTGTACTGTGTGTTTCAACCAGACTAGACCATTATGACCTTGGAAGTTGTCAACCTAGAAAGTTCTCCACATTTGCATTTTTTTATCCAGCACATGTTTTATCAAGCAGTTATGTGTCACAAGGTATTGTGCAAGACCTCACCTCATACTAAAACATTTTAGATGAACTGATTAAGCTTTGATTTTCATTCTGTTGTAATGATATGTTGACAAGAAGGGTGGAACCTTTTTTTTTTTTTTTTGCAGTACGCAGGCCTCTCACTGTTGTGGCCTCTGCCGTTGCGGAGCACAGGCTCCGGACACGCAGGCCCAGTGGCCATGGCCCACGGGCCCAGCCGCTCCGCGGCATGTGGGATCCCCCTGGACCGGGGCACGAACCCGCGTCCCCTGCATCAGCAGGCAGACTCCCAACCACTGCGCCACCAGGGAAGCCCGAAGGGTGGAACTTTTTAATAAAAAATTAACGTTTAAAGATGTTAAATAACAAGCCTGTGTCAATTATGTAACATATCTCATCTTCTTATTGTGAGATATCAGCTTGTGACTTACTTTTATCCATCATTCTGTTCAGTGAAAATTAGCAAAATTGCTTAATACGATTTTATTTAAATGACTATTCATGTTGAGAAATTAATCTTATTCTGGTGCCTATAAAACCAAATAGCAAAAAGGAGTTTTGCCTGGTTTTGCCCACATAATGCATTAATCCTTCTCCCAAGGAATTAATTTACGAATCAAGAAATTCTTCCCCATTCACGTTTCCCTGCAGTAAAAAAGCAAAATTAGAGAATTTATTAAGTTTGTAGTCTTCCCCTTTGTTCTGCCGTGAATGTTCAATGTGTAATTCTACAAGAATCCTCTGCTTAAAAATAATTGATCCTATCCTGAATGACTGGAGCAGTTGTATTAACATTAGTATTACCTTATGAGGCGAGCGGGGGCTACTCTTCGTTGCGGTGCATGGGCTTCTCATTGTGGTGGCTTCTCTTGTTGCAGAGCACAGGCTCTAGGAGCATGGGGTTCAGTATTTGTGGCATGTGGGCTCAGTAGCTGTGGCTCACGGGTTCTAGAGCACAGGCTCAGTCGTTGTGGCGCACAGGCTTAGTTGCTCTGCGGCATGTGGGATCTTCCCAGACAGGGCTCGAACCCGTGTCCCCTGCACTGGCAGGCGGATTCTTAACCACTGTGCCACCAGGGAAGCCCTGTGTCATACCTTTCTTAAGTGTCTTCCAGTTACCACCTTGAGTAGTTTGTGTTCATCAGCCTTAGTGCTTGTATTAAGTCGGTGTATTGATGAGCCTGACTACTGTAATTAAATGATATATGCCCTTATGTCCACTTTCCTTGGGATGGGCTATATATTAACTAAACTCCCAACAGATTACATCCCAGCTTCTTTCTCTACTGCTAGGGAAATAGAAATGTGCCCTGGCTACATGGACACTAGAAAAACTGAAGTTTTCACTAAGCAGTATCTTTGGCTTGCTTTTTCCAAATAACACAACTTTAAAAACACATATCACCATATTCAATGTAACTTGGTTATTCTGGGCCCAAAGGGGCCCATTCCTTTTTCCCTATGAGTTTTGTGATCTTTTCAGGATGCCTCTGTTCCTTGAAAGAAAATTACTGTAAGCTCCAGCCTAATTGAGTGGATTATGTCTTGCCACTCTCATTTTCTCTCTCATGCTTTGTCAAGTCCTTTCCCTTAAGTACAAGTATACATCAGTTTAAGTATGCTAGATATTTTTTAAGTATGGATTTACAAAAACATTAGGGGAGGGTATTTGCATTTCAAAAGTTCTTTTCACTTTATACAAGATTCATAATAGAGTCCATTTAAGTATAAGTTCAATAGTATATATCTCATTTCATAACAACTTACTTTAGATAAAACTTTTCAGGAATAAAACTCCCTGTAAACCCCTGTCCTTAGGAGACTTCCTTAGATATTCCAGATGGTTCTAAAGGAAAATTAACTGCAAACTATTATGACATTTTTTAACCTGATTATATTATGATCAAAATAGCAGGACCCAACCAACTCTTTACCAGAATGTTATGTTTCTGAATGTGATACAACGCTTTTTCAGTCCAAAACTGACATGGTTTAATAATTCACCACTATTGTCAAACAAGTTAGCTTAGGATGTTCCCACTAATTGTACATCCCCAAGAGTGGGGAACTATGTGGATTTTTTTTTTTTAACTATTTTATGAACCTTTAGACCTCTTAGGAATTAAGCTATGTGCTCTACCCTATAATTAGGTTAAGTCTCAACCTTTTTGGAAATTTTATCAACCCTAAGTCTGTTAAGATGCCCCTTAGAATCATAAACCGGTTGCTCATTCATTTGTTTGTTTTTGGTAAAAATTCTACCCAAAATTCAACTTTAATACTTTAAATTGAAAGAATGGAAATGGTAGGAGTAATGATTTATAGACTTTCTCACTAGAATAAAATTTCAACCTGGTATATATACACCAGTATCTATATAAAATCTCTATAGTTAGAAATATTTTTGGAATCAAGAAGAAATTTGGATTTAAAAAATATACATTTTAGTAGCATGGGTAATAAAGGATAGGGATAGAGGGGAGAAATGCTAATTGGAAGATATATCAAAGAAAATTGAAATAAGAGCAGGAGTCGTTTAGAAAGATATTAGGGAAAATGATTTATTAAGCTAAACAAATAAGAAGAAGTATCTTAGTAAATAAGGACAGTTGGCATGTATGTAGGTGTGGTCTTGGGACTTTGCCACCCAGACCAGGGATTTGGGCTGTGGGGAAGGATGATGACCATCTGCTCCAAGTGACTCCTACTGGCTGATACACAGAGCTCAGTTGGCATCAGTCTCAGAGGAGACTGCCAGCCTTCCCATCGGGAAATAAGCAAAACAATGGCATTGCTGTCAAGCACA